>NC_134571.1:14677616-14977616 GCF_050947875.1 Dermacentor variabilis
CTGGAGCTGCTCTTAAGCGTCTCATCAATCAAGGCGAGCCTGCGGCCGTCATTCGAAGTGTGGCGACAAGGGACATAGGAGTTCTGGAAACAAACTCCGCAACAAAGAAAAACAAACGCTGCGGAGTCTTTCTCGAAGCAGCGCGTAAAAGGTATATATACACGCGTTCATATCGCCCTGCTCTGTCGAGCTTGTTTTCCACACTCATCATGCGTCTTCGTCGCTTGGCATGACTACTGCAGTGCGTATACTAAGGCGTACCGAAAGCAAACGCAGTCCCGGTTCTGGGTCAAGCGCACTGTCATGCGATCTCGCGGCATCCTATGTAAACATGACTGTGGCAATCAGCACAATTTAGCTCCCTCCAAAACGTATACAAACAAACAAACAAACAAACAAACAAACAAACAAACAAACAAACAAACCCCAATGTAACAGTTACGCCACATGCATGGTGAATACTTTGGACGTTAGGCGCGTATATTTCTGGCGCATGCGAGTATTCTACGTATTCCCGAGCTCCAAAAGGGAGGCGTGCAGTCAGGCTGCGCAAACGTAAAAAAACATCGCGCGATCAAGGCTCCTCCTCCTCCCAGTGCAACCGGCCGCGCATCGCGCTCTTCCTGTTCCAGCGAGCGCGCAAACAGGAGGTCACCGTAATCGCGGCCAACCTCAAACAAATGCGGACGGGCCGAGCGGGCATCGAGAAGCCGTCAGCGCGAGCAGCAGCAGTTGAGGATCAAGGACCTTCAAGCGCCGCGTTTTCCCACCGTGACCGTTCAAGCTGCAGGCACACATTGTGCCGTTTCAAAGAGCGCAGCATTCTGGAAGCATGAGCTGAGGCGAATGCAAGCGCCTGTATGTGTAGTGGGTCGCCTATAGGTGTACCGAATTAAGGAGATTCAAAATACAGCATCACAAATCGCATTTTAAAAGGAATCCCCCCCCCCCTCCCCGAAGCAGTGACAGCAACTCCAACACGCTTCCCTGAACCTTGCTGCCTTTCCCTCGGTTCATTCTTTTTTTTTACCTCCGACTTCGTTCTGTTTTGCCATTCATATTGTTACGGAGGAAGACGCAGACGAAAAACTATGTACAAGTATATTTACAAGAAAATACGCTGCGCTTGGCCAAGAGGCAACAGCCCGCGCTAGCTTCAAATCGTCGTCGTCGTCTTCTTACTGCTCGGCTCTTCGTCATTGGAAATACTATCCCGTAGCACTACCCCCGGCGGCAAAAGTGCCGTCCCGGAGCGACTAAAGGCCGGAGTCTGAAGCAGTGTAGGAGGTCTTGAGCCTACTGATGTGCACGACATCAGTAGATGCCAGAGTAGATGACGAGGTTGAGCTCACAGGAGCAATTTCCTAAGTCACAGGCGTCACCTGGCGCACCACGCGGTAGGGCCCTGTGTATCACGAAAGGAGCTTTTCGGAAAGTCCGACGTGACGAGAGGGCGACCACAGGAGCAAGAGTGCACCAGGCGAAAACTGTACGTCACGGCGGCGGGCGTTGTACTGACGCTGCTGCGTGGTTTGCGAGTCCGTCAGTCGAGCACGGGCAAGCTGGCGTGCATGTTCGGCGAGGGCGATGGCGTCGCGCGCATACTCAGTTGTTGAGATCGCAGCAGGAGGAAGTACCGTGTCAAGGGGCAAGGTCGGTTCGCGACCGTAGAGTAGATAAAATGGAGAAAATCCGGCGGTGTCGTGCCGGGAAGAATTATAAGCAAATGTGACGTAAGGAAGGGCAACGTCCCAGTCGTGATGGTCCTTCGAAACGTACTTGGACAACATGTCGGTAAGAGTACGGTTTAACCGCTCTGTCAGGCCATTGGTTTGAGGGTGGTATAAGGTAGTCAGCTTGTGACTATCCCGTGGCAATATTTAGCCCACATAAGTGCGCAAGCGCTTACTCTCCGGCTACCTCTGCGTGATGTGCCGCTTGGTGTGCAGTGTGCACGAGCGTGGCAACACGCGCGGTGCTCGGGATCGGCTCGCTCGCAACACCGAGCGCACTGCCTCCGGGCGTGTCGCAACGAGCACTGTTGCACCATATAGATTACGCGGGCGCGCTTCTTGCCTTTACCGACGGTAAGCGGTTACTTTTCGCTTCGTTAATTCCGTACATTAACTAGGCATGCGCATACCACACCGCCGTTGGTGTTGTACGGTGGTCTGGTACGCAAGAACACACTTTGCATCAAAGGTATGTCGCGCGCTGTTCGCAACAGATGAACGAGTGGTCACAAACTATAGCCAGTCCCTCCATCCTTGATATCGGTGGTCTCTTTTTCGATCATGGCCCAAGGTCTAGGAGGCAACAGTTAGTATAACTGAATGGATGTACAAGGGAAGGGAAAATAAGTTGCGGGCGTCCGAACATGGGCGGGAAAATTGTCAGATATGCACTCGTATTCACAAGGTGTGCGCGGTCGACCTACTGCGAGACAGTAACTATACGGGAAAATTCCTTTAACCCTGAGGACTTGCCTCAAGACGATGGTGAGATGATGGTGTTCGTGAGCCATCCATAACGAGAGAGCCGAGGGGGTCGCTCGCTGTCGAACCGCTCTTGTATACACAGGCAAACTGTCGCTATAATGAAAGCAACGGGACCGGAAATGAAGCTCGTTACGAAAAGTATTTAGTTAAAAGCAGAGTTGCTATGAAAGAGCCATAGCAACCCGGGAAGTTCGCGCCAAGATTCCAGACGTTCGAATCGGGTAGCGCAGTGTAACAAAGCTGCGCGCTCGATAATGGCGACGTGATAACGGCGAGATTCTGATGACCCCCGTCAGAAGCTGCCTAGTCTGTCGGTACCACCGTGGCGCCATGCAACTGCAGTCACTCGATCTGCTGTCACGTGCCGCAGTGGCTCTCGCAGCGTTCTCTCCCAGTCCAGGTTGACGCGAAAGGAATGGTCACCCCGTATGCAGTACATGTGGTGCAGTACACGTGTACATATATACTGCACCGAGCTGCATGTCTCGCGCGGATTTCCGGCTTCCCACTTCTATCATCATCATTATCATCATCATCATCATCCTGGTTACGCCCACTGCAGGGCAAAGGCCTCTCCCATACTTCTCCAACAACCCCGGTCATGTACTAATTGTGGCCATGCCATGCCTGCAAACTTCTTAATCTCATCCGCCCACCTAACTTTCTGCCGCCCCCTGCTACGCTTCCCTTCCCTTGGGATCCAGTCCGTAACCCTTAATGACCATCGGTTATCTTCCCTCCTCATTACATGTCCTGCCCATGCCCATTTCTTTTTCTTGATTTCAACTAAGATGTCATTAACTCGCGTTTGTTCCCTCACCCAATCTGCTCTTTTCTTATCCCTTAACGTTACACCTATCATTCTTCTTTCCATAGCTCGTTGCGTCGTCCTCAATTTGAGTAGAACCCTTTTTGTAAGCCTCCAGGTTTCTGCCCCGTACGTGAGTACTGGTAACACACAGCTATTATATACTTTTCTCTTGAGGGATAATGGCAACCTGCTGTTCATGATCTGAGAATGCCTGCCAAACGCACCCCAGCCCATTCTTATTCTTCTGATTATTTCCGTCTCATGATCCAGATCCGCCGTCACTACCTGCCCTAAGTAGATGTATTCCCTTACGACTTCCAGTGCCTCGCTGCCTATTGTAAATTGCTGTTCTCTTCCGAGACTGTTAAGCATTACTTTAGTTTTCTGCAGATTAATTTTTAGACCCACTCTTCTGCTTTGCCTCTCCAGGTCAGTGAGCATGCATTGCAATTGGTCCCCTGAGTTACTAAGCAAGGCAATATCATCAGCAAATCGCAAGTTACTAAGGTATTCTCCATTAACTTATATCCCCAATTCTTCCCAATGCAGGTCTCTGAATACCTCCTGTAAACACGCTGTGAATAGCATTGGAGATATCGTATCTCCCTGCCTGACGCCTTTCTTTAGTGGGATTTTGTTGCTTGCTTTATGGAGGACTACGGTGGCTGTGGAGCCGCTATAGATATCTTTCAGTATTTTTACATACGGCTCGTCTACACCCTGATTCCGTAATGCCTCTATGACTGCTGAGGTTTCGACAGAATCAAACGCTTTCTCGTAATCAATGAAAGCTATATATAAGGGTCTGCAGCGGTAGCGTAGAGGTAGAACACCCGCCTCGCGTGCAAGAGGTCCGTGGTTCGAATCCCGGTGCCGGCAATTTTCCACCGGATTAAAAAAAAATCCGCGTGTTGATAAAATTGCACAAACAGGCCTGGAGTGTGGCCTGATCCCGGTGACCAGAACCGGTAACGCACTCCCTCACCAGAGCAGGATTGGCCACCCTGGTGCAGTACTTGGCCACAACCTCCTATATGAACACAACAATCAAACCCACTTCTATAATTCGGTATAAATGCATGGACTGCAGAGGCAGTGGTAAACCTCGCATGACTTCGAATAAAGCGATATTTCGAATAAAGCGATTCCGTTTATTCGAGGCTTTGCGATGCGAGCAGTCCCACGAATAAGCCACCTTTAGCTCCGAGCTCCCATCAAAGCGCACGGTTTTAGAAAGAGAAGAGTATACCTCTGCGCGACGCTCAGCCAAGACGGAGGAAGCGCGCCGCCTCTTTACTCTCGGTCTCGGAATAAAAAGAATGAACGGCGTCGCGCGTGAGGACCTCGTCGATCTGGGGCAAGGCGCCAAGAAAGCGGCGACGCGCGCAGCTTTTTTCTTCCGTTCCACGAACGGCGTGCGGCCGCTGCCGGCGCGGGCAAAAACGGTCGACTCGCACTTCGGCGGCGGCTGCACAGGCGCGCGGGGAGCGCGCGGACAGCGCACCGCCTTCTGGCGCGCAAGAGAGATTTGCTAGAAAAAGGCTTAAGGGACACCGGAGAGAGAAGTGAAGGGAACACAGGGAGGGTCAACCAGACGCGGTTCGCTACCCTACGCAGGGGAGAGAGAGTTGCAGAATGAAAACAGAGAAAGGAAGAGAAAACATTCGAGGGCGTCGCTTCGTCTGCAGGTGCACACCGATACTATAAGAGTCGGTCGCGGAGGTCACGCATCGATTTGTGGGCTTGAGACGCATGTCGCCACGATCAAAGTAATTTTGTCCCCGAGGGTGAAATTCAGAAATAACATAATGGTCTACAGTATAGGTGATTATTCTTTAATATAGCACACGTGTATCTATACGGTTCGCTGACGGGAACACATCGTCTAATAGCACAGAAAAGTATACGCCGCATATACACCATGAGGCGAGCAGCGCGAAATACACTTGATACAAAGACAAGGAGGACGGCCACAGTGCTGTGGAATGGAATGGAATACGAAATCGCACTACAAACCATCGTTCCGAAGTGTACGCTTCCTGCTTTAGAATTTCATGCACACACACCATAACAGTGTCGCTTTCGCGACGGAAAAAATTTCGCGGTATCATATCCTGCATGTTGGTCGTCTTTATGTGCTGGAAAATCTCCCCAAAATAAAGCTGTTGAAATGAATTCTCGCTCATTTTCAATGCTTTTCAGCTCTTTTAATTCTTCCCGTCGTTATATCCCGCCATTGCTCACGGACTCGGCCAGACGTTGCGAACCTACAGATGTGCCGAGAAGCTGGTGCGGAAATTCGAAAGAGGCGTCGTCACTCATCTTTCGCCAATTATATCCCGTCTTCGAGAGCATATTAGCTAAGCAGCAAAAGTACAACCGCTGGCACACAAGAGACGCCACAGTGAAAGAAGGCTCCGGATTGCCTCGACCACGTATGGGGTGCCAAAAGCGGAGAACATTGACGCTTCTGCGTTCTGCAGCCCCGTCGAAGTGCGGCCGTCTCGGACGGAAATCAAACCCACGACCTCCCCGCGCTCACATGCCACTGAGCCAATCGATCGATCGAGCGATAGATAGATAGCGATAGATAGCGATCGAGCGATAGATAGATAGATAGATAGATAGATAGATAGATAGATAGATAGATAGATAGATAGATAGATAGATAGATAGATAGATAGATAGATAGATAGATAGATAGAGACAACTTTATTGAGCCGAGCTCGACATCTTCTTAGACGCCGTCGATGGAAGTGGTAATAATAATATCTGGGGTTTTACGGGCCAAAACCACTTTCTGATTATGAGGCACGCCGTAGTGGAGGACTCCGGAAATTTTGACCACCTGGGGTTCTTTAACGTGCACCTAAATCTAAGCACACGGGTGTTTTCGCATTTCGCCCCCATCGAAATGCGGCCGCCGTGGCCGGGATACGATCCCGCGACCTCGTGCTCAGCAGCCCAACACCATAGCCACTGAGCAACCACGGCGGGTGTCGATGGAAGTGGTGCAGTGGTTCCCTCTTCACGGGACCCATATATGCTTCCCTAGCCGCCTGGCCCCTGGAGATCAGGACGAGCTCGTCTTCCAGGGCGGGGCTGGTTATAGCAAGGTCTTCCATCGCTCGGTAAGGGTGGATGAGGGATGGGGTAGGGTAGTGGGGCAGGTAAGAGGTGGGGGATTGCCTGGACGAAATCGCATACTCCAATGACGTGTGGGAGCGTGCCTAACTGAGTCTTGCATAAATTACATTCCTTCTCGTACCATTTCGGGTACATCTTGTTTTGAAGGTAAGGGTGCGGGAAGGATCCTGCCTGTATTTGCCTGTAGATCGCTTGCTGTTCTCTGCTAAGCAATTTGTGAGGATCGGGGTAACGGCGCCTATTTGTCTTGTAATGGTTCGTAATGTCCCTATAACTAATTATGGGCTGTGGCTCACCTTCCTCTGCCCAATGTTCCATCTCTCGGGCGAACTGGTGGGCAAGTTCGTTGCCCTCCAGCCCGGAATGAGCCGGTGTCCAGAACAACTCCAGCTTTCCTTTCAGGTGCACGTCGCCCCGTTGCCACACCGTGAACGGCTTCGTCCGCACTGCCCTTGCTTACACTGACGTGAGCTGGCACGGCGAACGTTTCTTTTTTTTTTCTTTTTAATCTATTGAGTACAAACGGCCGAGTTTAAACACCGCTACGCGACAGATGCGTAAGAGGCCCAGCGTAATGCTAACTACCCCTGTGAACTACACATAAAATACATACTAGAATGTTGCTCCACTGACACTTGGCTAAGTGGTTATGATGAGTGAATTTCCTTTCGAATGTGCCAACAGACTCAAGTTTATATCTACATTTAGGCTCATATGGTCGCTTTGTGCTTTAATTTCCGCACCATGCTGTCTATACACACCCTGCCACGTACCGATTCCTTATTCGACGTCACTCTAGTTCTTTTCTGCTTATGCGGCACCAATATTCCAAACGTCTCCTTGCTTACGTTTACTGCGCCAAAATTTGCCCTCTCGTTGCTGTTTTTGAAACCTGGGGCTTCCGAGACCGGCCAACACCTACTGTTGGATGTGTACTCTGACATGACACGTACAATTATCTCCGCAGTATTTCTGCACGCTACCCGTACAGGTAAACCTTCGTGTTCTTATAAACAGCCTGCCATACAGCCTCAAAATGATGTGCACTGTCACTACAGAATTATCGTGGAGCATTTCCTTCTTGGCCTCTTGTTTCAGTTTTCTTTGGTGTCTTACTTTCCAACTTCTTCACAGTAGCGTCCGCCCCACGACTAAAGCGCGGCCACTGTGCTTCAATGACGGTCCTCAGCAATTCCTGAGCGAATTTTTTGTAGCCAGGCGCTCACCGCAACTACACAAGCGCGCCGAACTTAAGAGGATGCATTTCTCAAGCAACTCCTCGTCGTAGGAGCGCTCTTGCGTGGCCCCCGAGATCGCATCTCGGAGGCCGCGGTTTCTAAAGCTCAGCGTCATCTTCAGATCGAGGAGCGGCGCTGCGCTCCACTCCACTCGGCGTGGAGCCACGGAAGGGCTCCGCGTCGCGGCTTGTTTGACAATATGCGAGAGGGCGGACGCGGCCGTCGAGCACGCCAAGGAAAGCGAACGAACGTCTACGCGCAAACAAAGCGACACTTCGCGCGCTGACAATCCTAACCGACGCTCGGATTCCAGGGATGCTGCGCAAATCAAGCAGCAGTGTGACCTCGAGCATCATGCTACGCTCTATTCTGAAGCGTCCTTGAAGGGGTGAAATCGGCGGCACCGCACGCCATGGCGTCCCGACGCAGAGCCTACTACCGCTACCACCGAGGCGCCGCGCAACCATACCAGACCGGCTCAGATTAGCCTCCGACTGACGGCAGCTACTAAAAATACGCAATGGCAGCGCGACCAGACGGGGCAACGTTATAGCCGCCGCAGAGGTGTTCCTTTTTCGCTCGTCCTCAAGACAACCCATTCGCAGCGAGGACACAGGCGCGCGCTATGTTAACGGCCTCGGCCAAACCAGGCATCGTTGAAACGGTGAATCGCGCGAGTTGCACCCAGAGCCACAGCATCGTACAGAATCAAGAGAGTGGGCGTGTAGGTGTAAACCTTCATCCTCCCCGGCAGATACGTCGTCTGCTCAAACGCAGGTTACGTACGCAGGTTTATTTAATCCCAGCAGTTGCAAAACTTAGTCCGAAATCTATCAAAGTCTCGAACAACAAAGCAAACAAAAAAGATTATGGGGTTTTACGTGCCAAAACCACTTTCTGATTATGAGGCACGCCGTAGTGGAGGGCTCCGGAAATTTCGACCACCTGGAGTTCTTTAACGTGCACCTAAATCTAAGTACACGGGTGTTCTCGCATTTCGCCCCCATCGAAATGCGGCCGCCGTGGCCGGGATTCGATCCCGCGACCTCGTGCTCAGCAGCCTAACACCATAGCCACTGAGAAACCACGGCGGGTGAACAACAAAGCAATCATGCTACTCTATTTCTGGATATATACGTAGACGGTAACAGCACGCGTACACTTTGCTTTGTATTCACAACGGCACACATACCGAAAAACGCTCGCGCTGTAATAACTCAACTTTTTTGCGACCAGAGTATGTCGACGGGGCATGTTATACACAACAAATGTGAAATCGGGAATGCCTTCACTTATCCTGGGCCGCGAAAGTTGCGCTTCAATGCTACAGCAGCAGCTGATTCGTGTCGCACACGAAGTACACATATACCATATACACACACCGCACTTCCATCGCATGCTAGCTATCAACGCCACACTCAGCGCAGGTACCCGGGTCAGGCGGACAAAAAGCACTCCATTACCTTTCACCGAGAGAAAAAAAAATACCGATAGCAATAACTTATGAACATGGCGGCAGTTCTGCGCAATAGTTTACCCCACTCGCGAACAATGGCAGAGGCGCGGGTTTTCTGCCCGCGCTCAAAAGTATCAACAATCGAGAGCTCGAAAGGCAACAAAGCTTTCGCCGGGAACTGCAGCGGAACACGCAACTTCATCCCTTCCTGGACTACTTGTGCAACGGCCGTCATACTCATGGCGTCGACCGGTCCAGCCGGCAAGCCTCCAGAGCCAGGGCGCTGTTAACCAAACAAAGGCAGCGGCGCCCCAGTGAAAGCAGTCGGTCTTCAGCGCGGCGGCGAGCCGCTGGCTGCAGCAGGTCAGTGCTGCGTCGTTGCGCCTCCGAACTTCCTTCCTTCCAGCCAAAACACGCAACGCGGGAAGCCGCGCGGCGCACAAAGATGCCGTTATCGCCTCCTAAGCAAGCGGCAGAGCCACACAAGGACGCACACACACCGAGTTCTCGGCGATGCGCATAAGCGGGCGCCGTCAATTATTTCTCTTTTCCTCTCCTTCCTCCCAGTCGTCCATTGGGAAAAGACTATTGTGCCCGCACGGCGCTGACGTGCTGGGAAAACAAACAGGCCCGCTTGACCGGCGGTCGTTGACTCAACGCAGCCTATGGCGCAGACGCGCGCGCGTTCCAGCGCGTTCTCGCGCGATCGGCCGAGAAATGAGCGCCGCGAAGGCGCCGAGAAAATGCTGCACGCCGTGATTGCCGCTCGATCGCCGAACAGCGGAGGCACTGTGAGCCCCACTACGAGTGTCCTCTACGCCTCGAATGACCTCGAAAAATCAGCAACACTGTACCGGACATTGAAAGGGCTTCCTTGTGAGGAGTATATAGGCGATGCACAATCATTTCAAGGTGGCCTCGTGCGGGGTGGGAACGTTGAATACAATTGTGTGAAAGATGACGTCAGCGAATATTAAGGCGCGTTCACTGACAAGCCAGAACGCTGTACCAATTCACTAGTCGTCCTTCATCTACTCGCTTCGCTGTGCAGCGCACAAGATATCGTATATAAGTCGTCAGCAGATTAGTCGATCGCTTTGTAAAGTCCAATTTTAACGCAAGCCATAGCGACCTGCAGCTCAGGGACTGCAAGACGAATATCAAGAAACAATGCCGCAAAACGTTTGGAGAATGAATGAATGAATGAATGAGTGAATAAATGAATGAATGAAAAGGAGTAAATTAAATGAAAGAAAAGGGGCAAAGTCCCTGTTCAACTTCTTTCACACAGCCTTTCCCATCTCTCGTTCGAAACAGTGTTCGCAAACATATTGTGACGTAGATTCTAACGTCGCTGCACAATGTTCACGGCGAAGCTACAACCAAGCACCTTTCTGCCACCGTGCAAGCTAAGCAATGTAACGGCTTCTGGAGGAAGAAATTTGTCGGTCATGCCCATTATGCGAGGGAGAGAGAAGGGGCACCATGCACTGCCGGTGAGTTCACAAGGCCAAACATGATGCATCCGCATACATTGTACGGGAAGGCGAATATACGAGAGGTCTTTCCTTCTTCGTTTCTTTTTTTTCCTTTTCTGTGTGCGTGTGTCGCTTCCCTGTACGTAGAAGATTCGACCTAACGAGGATGGTTCGCGAAAGCACAAGAGATCGGCGAAGTTCAACAATGACCGCAAATGCAAACGATCAGGAAAACTGTTCTCGCCGGAACACTTTCCATGACCATTTCTAACCTGCAGCATGGAACTTGCACAGCAACGAGAAAGTATGTTTCCTTCACCTTTCTTTTTTCTTATCTACGGCATCAGCAGCACGGTGCACACCTTTCGATCTGTGGGAGCCAGCACGTCACCTCCGTGCTGCGACAACGCACACGCCCAGCCCACTTTTCCGACAGTGCCCAATTGAGCAGCTGCCGCTCAAACATGCGAGTCCGGAGAACGGCATTAGGGCGACGACCAGGGAGTTCTCGTCGGAAAGGTCTACAGTTCACGCCAGTTCAACGCCAAGTCATACTACTGCTCGAGTATAGAACACGGACTAAAAATGGAGGACCGATAGCGCGCGTCCGCTGACTCTATAGATGCTCTGCGCTTGCGAGACCTGCCGAGTCACAGAGACCGAGTGCGCCGATATCACCGACTCCAGAGCGAACCGGTTGGAGCGCAAGGAAAAGATAGCATACCCCTCGGCGACTGTGCAAGGCAAAGCCGCTAACTACAAAACCGGCGGTCACAGGTGGCACGCGCTCGTGCAGCGGCGTTCGTGCAGCGCAGAGTACGCGACGACGATTTGCGACCTCCGCGTCGCGCCAGAAGGCAATGTGCGAGAGCCGTCTTCCTACGCGACATGGGAGCGCAAATTGCCCTCGTCTGCGCGAAGGAGTCTCACAAAACAACGACAGCAGTCAAGCAGGCTGGCACAACGCGGCAAGCGGCGGCAGCAATGAGGGGATCCGCGAGACGCCGAGGCACCCACGGTTGGCTCGACGACGATGAGGAGAACGCCTCGGGATGCATTTATAACCGCCCACGGAGAGAGCAGCCAAAATCGGGTCACCCTCGGACAGCCACCGACGGCCCTGTGCGTGTGTGGCTTTCTATTTTGCTCGCATATACGCATCGCACAAACACCGGTGAGATCGCGCGGCTGTCGCTGAGAACGACGGCTCGAGATGCGAAGGCTGCGTTAATTCCTTGAACGATTCTTTTTTATGTCAACTCCGTCCGTTTCGTGCCAGTGCAACGCACGACGGCAATGTTTTTGAAACTTTCCTTTCGCGCGCCACGACACGTCAGTGAACCGCAAGATACACTTAGGAAATATGCGCGCGCCTCTTCTCATGAGCATAGCGCCCGTCACCTAACAAAAAAGTTCGCGCGCAAGCGCCCGTGCGAAACCAAGAGCACGTAGAGAGAGAGAGAGAGAGAGAGAGAGAGAGAGAGAGAGAGAGAGAGAGAGAGAGAGAGAGAGAGAGAGAGTTTGGAGACGTTGCGACCACAAAAAATGCTGCCGTCAATGAGAGCGCAATTTTGACGTCATAGCCAAGACAACCGCTCGGGTGTCCTCATCGAATAACGGACGTGGAGTCGAGCTGTCAATAGCACATCTAATTCGGCAAAGATAACAGCGTTGTGGGCAGGAAGGTGGTGGTACAAACTTTATTTAGTGAAGGCCAAAAAAAAAAGAAAGGAAATTAAGTGGGCAGGAAGAATTACGACGCCTGTGTTAAGTTCTTTGGATTTGACGGCTGCAGCGATCATTGTATGCAATCTGCACAACGCAGCGCGGTCTTTCTATAGACCGAACGTAAATGGCTGCTGCGAGCGGCAAATGCGTGCTTAAGAAGAAAAAAAAAAAGACAGAAGAGACGTCAAGCACCGAAAGTAAACCCGTAAGATCTACTATAGCGCAAGAAATTCTGCGAGGCAACTCTGTTATAACGAAGCTCTCACGGTATCACCGTGCTACTTAGGCACAGAAGTACGGGTACACAGTTCAGCTGTATATTTCAATAACGAGGCCATATGCCAAGGAACAAGCGTGCGCGGCACAATACGCTGCAGATGTCAGTGATCACGCGCTGCTTTGGAAGCAGCTGCAAGCGAAACACTTTTCCCGTACCACGACAGCCCTTCCTCTCGAGTTTTACAGAATGTCAACAGAAGAGAGGACGCTCGCCTGCACAGTTCAGACTTTAGTTTTTTCGACGCGTGCAGCAAATTAACACCCGTTTTATACTCGCAGAAAAACACGCTTCGTCCCTGCGTGCTACGGGGCTGTCGACCTGGACCACAGAAATCGTCTTTGCGTGCTTGCTCGGGTGTACAGTCTCTGGACTCGCAGGCAACCCTTATCGGGACGACCGCTGCCTTAACTTGATGTGCAGCAGAGAGACACACGTCCCGCAACGCATTCCCGATGCAGGAGTCGCCGCGAAGCGCCTTCGCACGGTGTACAGACACAGCGTATAGTGCACGGGCAATATGCGACCTGCTTTTACGCCGCATCAGCTATGCGTACATTATGATGCGCGCCATTCACCAGTCTTACTAAGCGACAGTTCGAGACTAGCGAAGAACGACAAGAAACTGGGATACGCAATATTTGCGTCTTTGTTCCTTCCCTCTTGCTTATCGGCGAATGACCTTTAAATCGAAATGGCCCTCTTCATGTATGTCAGGTAGGTAGACATGCTGCGAACAACGGCAGAGATAGCGTTACAATGCGTACAAAATGCTATACAGAGCAGGTGTAAAGATCACGGGAAAGTGCTGCGGGTGTACAACAGCTTTGCCACCCATTGTTTGAATCCCCGAGAGGCTCTATAACGCAGACGCGCGCACCCACAAGATCACGAACGATCCGCTCGGTAGGCGAGAAAGTGGACGAAGAGATAAAGAGAGCAGCGAGGAGAGGAGGTTACTACGAGAAAGGCGACTCGCGGGATGGACGACATCGACTGTCCCACTTCCCAGAGCCGGTGGACACCGCGGTGTCTACCGCGACACTCGGGGACTGAGAACGAACACGAGAGGGGTCTGCTCGCTGTAGTACGGTGCAGCGCCGCGCAGGCCGGAGCGTCCGACTCACTATAGCCGATCGGGGACGGCGAATCCACACAGGTGTTGGCGCCTTTATGAGATAAATTAAGATAATGCTAGCCATGCGTTAGCTCATCAGAACGGACGACGGCACGGGAGTAAGATGTCTAGACCAATCACGACGTGCTATTTCGACCGAACAGCTCTATGAAATCGACTATGCATTTGCACGCGCCATGTCGGGCTTTCACGACAGTGCACGGTTTTAGCGAGACGGCGCGCGTACGTACTACATAGTTTGCAAGACGCGCGCACGAGAGAACAGCGATTACACACAGGGGCGCGGTCAGAGACGCGAGGATCGCGGGGTTAGCGACCACTAGAGTAGACCGTCTCCGCGCACACGCTCCCCGAGGCACGCATATCCTGGGGGCACCCGAACGTTGGTGAGCTCGCGCAGCCTGGAACGCGACGACGCGGGAAGAGATCAATGCGTCGTCAGAAAACTGCGATGGAGCGAGCGCTGCCGTAATGAAAGAGTCACCGCGGCAAGAGTGGAGGAGGAGCCGCGCACGTCCCATATCAGCAAAAGACAACGACCAATACGAAAGCCCCTTCAGTACCGTGCGCGGCAAATGGACCGAGAAAAAGTAAATAGACAACCGGGTACACAACCACGAGTCAGCGCAGGGCTTCCCTCCTATCGATTATGTGCCTCTACACAACACTCTTGTTCTGCGGGAGAACGATACTCCCCCCCCCCCCCCCCCATTGACTCACTCATCAGGACTGGTAGGTACGAAAGAGCTCCTACGCTAATGCGTCGAAGTTTGAACGTTATCGTGCTGGGATCGCGTGAGTATACTATCACCACATACACGTAAAATGGCTCGCGTAGACAGACTTGTAAACATTTCGCGTGTGTAGAGATGATTGATGCGAAAAGATTTACACGAGTGAAATATGCGTTATAAAGGAACAGCGGCTCAGTGTAGGCTAATGCTTCACTACTCTAAGCGGCAATAGCTATAACCTGACCACAACAACGATCACAACAACAGCACGAAGACTCACACGTCAACTCTGGGCGGTAACAGCTTTCTCTATCTGCGGACGCGTCTACCGAGGACAATGATTTTGAAATATGACGATAACATCCGCGAAAGGCGCCACGAAGCTTAACTAGTGCGCCTTTACCATGGCTATATACCTACAAGAATATCGTGCTATCTTTCTCAAAGGCATAACCCTTCCCGAATATACCGGAACACTAAACGCTGTTGACGCGCACCGATCGAAATAAACGCACAAGCAAAGCAACGCGCCCGAAGAAGCGTGTTGCTCGAAATATACACGTCTGCTCCGCGCTACCCGTTTCGAAGAAGCACGGTCCCCCGAAACAAGATGAACGCGAAGCGGCGGTCATGCTCTTCTTGAAAGCAGCGCGTGCACTCTTTCTGTCAAAGCACAAGGCGAACACTCAAAAGCGTGAGCAATCAGCGCGGGTCGCATGGAGCAGCGTCGGAGCCACACCGCGTTCGGCGTGCGCTCGTGCACCAACGCCGGCGCTCCGCCCCCGCGCTATGCGCGCGTCCCGGAATCGCTTCCTGCGGCGCACGGCGGCGACGTTGCCCGTTCTACCTTCCGCTGCGACCCGCTGACCGAGACCACTAGCAGAGAACAACACTTCGCATCACCGACGGCGATGGTCTCGTGGATCCGTGTTAGGGCATGACCTCGTTCGACCCCGCCATAGCAGCGTCCACTATGCGGTTGAATACGAACCGAGCCGTGCATTAACGCACTCAGAGCGAGCGAGCGCGTTAATGGCGGGGCGCCCAATTTGAGTGCGATAATTGCAGCGGCGGCATACGTATACACCAGACCGACCTCGGCCTAACCGTCTCCCTTCATACTTTTCGGTGATCACGAGCAAGAACCCGTGACTGCGGTTCGCATGCGAAAACATATCTCTCCCCGCCTGCCCGAGCCCGCAATCCCGATTTAGCGCCTTGCATGCGGTGAGAACGGAGGCGAGGTGACCGCCTGGTTTTACACGGCCAGTGGCCAAACTGTAGGGCCCCGTCACCTCCATCTTCAACGCCTGCCGAGCAGATGGCGTCTGAAACCTGTATGACCTCGCGCCGCGGTCAGTTCACGTGTCCGGTGCGTCCTACTCCGTTTCCTATTTTGAGCACAGTACGTGCGCATGAGTGCCAGGAAAAGCAGGGAACAGGTATTGGACAAAAGAAAACCTGTTCAATGCTGTGCCAATAACGTCGCTCATAACGTAGTTTCCCTTTCTTTACAAAGCTGTGAACTACTCAACGTTGCTTAACAGCCTTCGAAATAATCTGTTCAGGACAACTCGTACATAGGACAAGTAATCATATCGCGGCACGACTTATTTCCACCTCCGAGCGTGCATTTGTATACACAGTGCAGGTCCTCTAGACTGCCGCAACGGATTAAAACGAAATACCACTCCGCGGTCTTTCCCTCCCCTCATCTGAACAAGTATACAGTTTCAGATACGGGACGCGATTATCATGCAACGTGCGTCTTCAAGGACGCGCAATAGGAGTGTCAGAAGAAAGAGGCAACGGACAAGTTCCAACTACCCGCAGTTCGTTAACGCTCACCGATGTCTAAACATACCCGCGCTTGTTTTAAACCTGTCACCACCTGAGCGCCGCGATTCGTTTGGCAATGGATCCCGTGACCTCGCACTCCAGCCGCAGGCTGCCGCCGCTGAGCCACCGCGGCAGCCAACCAAAGCGGGTCGCTCGGTCCGGGAGGTCTGGCCGCATCATAGCTCGCTGCACGGGCCGTATCGATGGCGCCCCTACGGTGGGCGCAAGCAATCGTTCGAGCAATACATCTACACTATGTACTACAAACAACGTGCGTGGTTTCAGAAGGCGCGCGGGAACGTGCACATGATACACGTCATACCTCCTCGCGCCCACACCCCCACTCTTCCATAACGAGAGCTGCAGCGTTCTCACACACGCCGCCACCTGAGCCAGCGGCTCGAATCGGAACACGAAAGCGTGCCCGCAGAAACCGCGTTCGCGCATGCGTATACGTACAGCCGGGCAGCTAGCACGCCGCCATATTATGCGTGACGATAACGCAACCCACATATCGGACGCGCCAACGCCAACAGCCTCATTAGTTCCCCGCAGTGATACGGAAGCTGGTGGCCGCGTTTTACAGACAGTGACTGCAGAGAGAGGGAGATATGGGACAGGACGCGCTGCACGGTTGCAAAACTTCGCTACAAGTCGCACATGTTGAGTTGGTCCACAGCCTCTCGCCTAACTGATGATCGTTTCGTCACACTTTGCCCGAATCGCGCTAGCTTAATTTAGCGCCGATGAACCGGAATTGCCACCGCAAGGATGCCGACGATGCCGCAGCACGCCGGAAGTGTGCATACGAGCGCGCCACCGTTCGAATCCTGCAAGTTTCACCCGCCTCTATGCACGGAATTACGGCGCGAGCTTGGAAGGTGCAGCAGAAAAGACGCGCCGCGGGCGGTTGCAAAGGCGCGTGCACGGCGAGAGTCGGCGTTCGAGCGCGTATATAACGTGGTCAACTTAATTGATGCGCGCCACACGGCGTATTCGTATACGCACGTGCAGCAGAAGCACAGAAGCGCGCATCAGTGACAGTTAGCTCGCCAAGGTGAGCGGCTCAATATGTACGAATTCGCCTCCTGTTACGGTTGGCGTCTGGCACCACGTGCAGAAAGGAATTTCACCCGACCTTCTCTCACCATGCCTCGTCGAAATGAGGCGTGACTGCTCTTGCTACGGTTGGCATCCAGCACCACGTGCAGAAAGGAATTTCACCCGACCTTCTCTCATCATGCCTCGTCGAAATGAGGCGTGACTTCTTTTGCTACGGTTGGCGTCCCGCACCTCGTGCCGAAAGGACTTTCTCTCACCCGACCTTCGCCCACCATGCCTCGTCGAAATGAAGCGCGACTTCCTATCTCGCCATGACCATTTCGAATGTGTGCCGGTCTGGCGGAAGCCCCGCAGTGTTTACAGGCCTCTTTTGTGTGTGTGTGTGTGTGTGTGTGTGTGTGTGTGTGTGTGTGTGTGTGTGTGTGTGTGTGTGTGTGTGTGTGTGTGTGTGTGCGCGCGCGCGCGCGCAGGGACGGTCAAACTCTACAGGAGAACTTCCACGAACCAGCAACGCGCAAAAGAGACGGACAAGCGTCTACAATTCCAGGAGGCTCGGCACCACCAGAGGTGTGGTATAACCGGAGGCGGGGCCCTCTTTCTGCCAATCTGACTCTGTGCCGGTCACGTGACGTCGACGGAAGCAAGATCCCTCTCACGATTGTAGAGAGCCTATATAAGGGTCTCCGAAATATACTTTTAATCACTTCATTCTCTTCTCATCATCTTTCATCAACCTTTAAATAAACCGTGCAAGTTTCGCACAAGAAATCGTCTCGTCCTCGCTTGGTCGCCATGGTCTACCGGATGCATGCAGCCCGCCGACAACGCCACGCTACCCAATAGTAACGTCGGTCGAGCTTCGATAGGCAGGCGTCGCTACAACTCGGCAGCAGTACGATACGCTACCCCGGAGTACGCAACACTCCTCAGACCGCAAATTACGCTGTCACGACGAGTAAGCACAATGCGCAAGTCGGCCGCAAAGTCGAAATACTGCGTGGGCCAGCGGTCCACGCAAATTATATACGGGGACAGTACTACAGAAGCACTGCGTACAAGACTATACACGGCTTAATGGAGCATTTTCAAACCATCGTGGGGCCCTTCGACATTTCACGTGGCCGACAAGTGTAGTAAGTGTGTTTCATCTTCTTTAACTTCGATACTCGCCGCTGACAGGCGTGTGTTGCTGGAGTACATACATGTATACGTATAGTAAGCCAACTATTATATACACGAGCTTCAAAGATGAAGGTGGCGGATATCCGCTTTCCTTCAGCGTCTCTGCTGGTCCCGAGGAGTAACTGGAAGGAACGGAGAAACAGCGCCGCGTCATTTCTAGTAATACGGGACTGCGGGTAATGCCAATTCCCGGCGGTGATATCACTGTCGTATGACGGTTAGAGGAAAAGGGGCCCGTGCGACACTAAGAAAAGTGTAGTGGGCTAATGAAAGCGACATCATCTAAAACAGCGGCGGCATTAGCCTGGCTACGAGGACGACAGCGGCACCATGACGGCACGATGACGCCGCGACCACAGCACGGCAGCAAGCACACCCATCGCGGAACCAGGATCGAATGCCTACAGAGGACGAAGTTCTTTTGCCTGGCGACGTCTTTCCGAGGAAACGATGAAGCGAAAGCTTCCTTCACTGTATAGCCCTAAGTGCCCTTAAAGGGACGGTAAGCAGTAATATTAAGTTAAGCCTGTATTGGTTTCTGCAAAAACAACGACTCTTGCTGCGAAGGAGGCTTAATGGGCCAGACAAACAAAACGAAAGGCAAACGTCGCATTCAAATTCACACACCATCCAGCCGTGACGACACCGGTTTTAACAGCGACTACTAGCTAGGCCCTCGTTAATTGGTTTCTTTTCTTTTTGTTAAGAAAAAGAATACACAGCATTCTGACAAAGCAAGTTTTGAGAACTTTTGATGCGTAAGAACAGCCTATAGATGCAAGAAAATGCTTTGAGATCAGCGACTTCACGCTGAAAGACGTATCAGTGCGAAATTTGAAAGGGAAAAAAGGGAAGAAGTTAGAATTCATTGTCTCCGTTAGAATTTTGTGGTTTTACAAGTTCCAAAACCACGTTATGGTTATGAGGAACTCCGCAGTGGACAGACTCCGGATTAATTTTAACTATGGGGCGTTTTAACGTGCACCTAAATCTACAGCGTTTTCGCATTTCGCCTACATCGAAATGCAGCCCCTCCGCGGCCGACATCGAACCGGCTACACAGAGCTGAGCAGCACAGCACCACATGCACTAAGCTATTTCATTACAAAAATGACAATTTTTCCCAAGTTACTGAAAGAATGGTCTTGAAACAATACTTTACCAGTCTAAACGTATTCAGGGTTGCTATTTAGTGTTCGCTGCAAATGTGCAACGAAGTCTGCGCCAGCCTATACGAGGCATAGACAAACAAACCACAACATCGGAAGTGAGCATTTGGCGCAATGCCCAGAAGATAAACTTTTTCGAAGACGAAAGATGGTTCCAAGGTTGGCGGCGGAGGAGAGGACAACGGTACTACAGAGAGAGAAGGAGAGAGTGATCGCCTTAAAAAAAAAAAAAGGAAAATAAACGAGCACGTAGAACACGTTTATTGTTTTTTTATTATTTATTTACTTCTTTGAGGCGACGCATGTAGCGCGAAATAGCCCGTTCGACATGAAAGGGCCAGAATCGTGAACGAGGGCTGTTGCCGCAGCGCAGGCTCGCGTGCGATGCCTCGTAAGTGATTCGCGCGTGAGTTTGCGAGCACCACGCTCGTGAGGAGAGAGACGCCCACGGTCCAACGTTGCGCAAAATGCGATCGGCTGCGCTCTATTCGCGGGAAATGGCCAATCTCCCTTTGAGAGTGTGAAGAAAGCACGCCGCGGGATTCGCGAAAACAACGCGTGTCGTCGTCTGACATATACGCTGTTGTTGTCCTTTTTTTTGTGCCTCGCGAAACGCTTACATACAGTGGTTGTTCTTGTTGGCGGAAACGTGTTTCGACCGACTGCGGCGGAAGAAAGCGACACTTCTTACGAAGCCCTTGTTGTCATGGCAGACTGTTCAGATTTCGATCCGGCTTTTTACGTCCATCTTCGCGATTACGTTTGACGACACTTCTTTTTATGGCGTAACGTCCAGCGTGACGCCCGAATGCCACGAACGTCACGATGTTACGGCTGCCCATGCGACGAGAAGCGATTCTTTTGCCGCTTCGGTTTTCTTCGAATCCAATCACCGAGCGAATTCAAAGCGTCATCACCGCCCGTGCCGGACGGAGAACACGCGTCCCTCGTAAATCACGCCGTTGCGGTCTCGTTAGAATTGCGCCTCTGTAATCCCACCACCCCCAGATGCGCTGCACAGGCTATGAATGTGGCTCCAACACGGCAATGTGCGCGACCGGGACAGTTGGTAGTACTATGTAAAATAATTCACAGTGACTTTAGCATACGCCAAAAAGGGTGAAGGCGAAAGACTGCGCGCTCAAGGGACATTCGTTAAATTGCTTGACATTCTCGTTCCAATGCGTTGTTACCTCCCATTACTTGTTTTCTCCCACCATAGGTGGTGCGTTCGAGTGCCTTAGTTTAGTCTAGTAACTGAGCCTTGCTTAACTACCCCGTAACACCAAAGGTCGTGGGTTTGACTTGCACATAAGCTCGAGGGTTCGACTCACACCGAAGGCCGTGGGTTAGAGTACCCGAATAAACTTTAAATTAACTTTGCCTTTCTTTTTGCATGATGATCGGCATCGGAGTCTGCTGTGGAAGAAGGCGACGACGAACGCGCGAGCAGTGGCGCGAGCGTGTCTCTGTGCGAGGCGAGCTCACGTGACTTTCTGTAGTACACGCCGCGTATTCAAGGTCACCGTTTGATGTGGCATTTAAGGCTTCCGCCTTAATCATATCCAACATGGCGTCTATCACTTCACGCGCATTCAATCTTGAGTTATCTGTAACATAAGGTGCCTAAAACTTAGGTCGGACGTTAGGCCGCACAAATAGCACACATACATAACTTGAGCCAAAGTTTTAAAAACCAAAGGCACTCCGGAGCGAGTTGAACCGAATGCATAATGTTGGCACTGACCTACAGTTACTCAGGCTATGTTTTTTATTTTCCCGTTAACTAATGGATTAGCTGTGGTTAATTAACCAACTTTATAAGTATTGGCTGCGGACCCCAAATGTGATACGCAAAGTTGTAGAGCACCTTGAAAAACCTCTCAATAAATTGTTTCCAACACGATTTATCTCACGTCGTCTTTCTTTCCGCGTTCCAAAGAAAGCCCGCGAAATATGAAAAAAAAAAAAAAATTCCACGCGGCGGGGCGTGTTTCTATTTACGCTGCGCCACCATGCGCCGCTCGCGTGTACCACGTTTCTAGGTGCTTTTTCCCCGAAGCGTCACGGCGAGCGCCCTAGATCCTTGTAGGTACTTGGTGGAACTAGGGAGATGTTATGCCTGGGCGCATAAACTGCTCACCCTGCTGTCGCTAAGAGAAAATAGGTTTTTCAAAACAAGCCGCCTAGGCTGTTTCGAAATAAGAGTTGCGTGCGGAAGCTCACGCACCACTGGACGAAATTTTTTAGTTTGAATAAGGGGATAAAGGGATATGATAAGAAGTTGGTCGCGGTGTGCGAGGCACTTCGATCTACAAAAGTTGGGATAATCGTCAGGCACGGAGGGTTTCTCGTACCACGAGCCACATCATCGCTGCGCTCAAGCTTCCTTTCCTTCTTGACATCACCATCTTTCTTCCAGCAGAAACAATAGCAATGCGCTGGCGCCATACACAATGCATATTAAACCTCCAGGAACAAGAAAAAAAACAATAACGCAGAAACTCCTCTGGAAGTTAGACTACGCGTAAGCATTGTGCCACTAGCTCATCTCCGCGCAGCCCGGTGCCATTACCAATGTTATGTAACTTGATTAGACCATTACTAACGACAGCTCAGTGGCGACACGAACTGCAGCCGACGGCGGCGCAAGGAGCATTGATGACGCAAGCAAAGTACTGCAGGTGGAGGCCCTAGGTGCGCTGATGACGGTTCAGATCATTATATAAGCCGTTATTGCTCTTCAGCGCCCTATTCATCCGCGTGAAACCATTGGAGACTTTAGTGTGTCCGCTATTCCGGCAAACGGGGGTGATTTGGGCGGACTGCCGGATGGGCGGGGGCAACGTGAGCGGCCGGCGCGGTGCAGCCGCCTTGGTGGCGTAGAGCTCAACCAGACAAACACTGAGCTAAAATTGCAGTAAGCTACTATATTCTGCTTCGCTGCTGGTGCAAATTTTCGGCGATGGCGTAATTGTCCACACGCTTACGCCGCTATCCAAAATTTACACCAGCAGCTAAGCAGAATATAGCAATTGGCTCCGTGTTTGTGTTGTTGAGCTTTGCGCCAATCTGGTCGCTCCACCAATCTGGTCGCTCACGTTTACGCCCCCGTTCACCCGGCAAACCGCCCGCGCTTGCCGGAATACTGGACGCACTAAAATTCTCTATTATTGAGCCACGAACGTACTCAGGCGGCGGCTTCTTATGGCAATGCCGCGCGGGCCGCAGCTTGAAAGCCATCTGCGATGCCCACAAAACAGTGCCAACAGCTCATAGCTTCGCGCGCTGTGTTCTTGCCGCTTACATAGTCTTGAAGAGACGCGCGCCCGCTTAACTTCAAAGCGATCTGCGAAAGTTGCCGAATGAGGCGTACTGCCAGCACTTTGTTTTCGCCGCTTCGTTGCCGTTGAAGCGGAAGGCAGCGCAAAGGCAAATTCGTTCGCTACTGCGGGCGCTATCTCGAAAGCGGTCGTCTTATTACGGGACGGACGAGGGACGGTTTTCTCTTTGGGTAAGCATACAAATACTTAAGCTTTCAGAATTAAAATTTACCTACACCGCCTGTTGCCTGACTGTGTTGAAAAACGAAACAAGGGCCCGAACTGCTAAATCTAGTCCTTTAGTTTCAAATGAGCGCTGAAAGAAAGACACTCAAGAGAGCGGAATGAGGGCTTGATCGCCTCGATTCCACATGTTTACATTTCGTTCGTTTGCGCTCAATCACCGCGCGAGCCTTGGTAATTCCTTGCGCTTAATCCCGTTTGCTCTGTTAATTATTTGCTTGTAAGTGTGCTGCGTAGACATAGCGGTTACTTTAAACGAATAATTCGTGTAAAATATAAGGCTGATAGTCGCTTGGACCGAAATACTTTCGACATAACGTCGCTGAAACGTGCGACCCTCACGGTAACTAAACATCTTGTGTATGTGTGTGTGTGTGTGTGACAACGAGTGCGCCAACAGTCTTCTTGACGCTGAGTGTGTCTGTCGTGTAGCGATTACACGGCGACTGTTGTGTCTTGCGGTTCAATGCTACGAGGCAGTGCAACTGTCGTGACATTCTGAAGCGGCGGTATCGTGTCAGCGAGTCTCCTCGATCGTGTTCGGGCTGCCAGAGCGATCTATCTCGCGGCACATCAACATTGAGCGTAGTGTGTGCGCGTGTGTGAATGCGGTTGACTGTTCTCGTGAACCGTGCGACGTCGCCACGTAAACTTGAATCATGACGCACATTGTTGTGTTTATGCCTTTTCGCCTCCGTGCACCCCTAAAGCCCCGTAAGAATTAGAGGGCCCTTATACGAAACGCACGCTGATTGGCCTAGCTATTACTGCAGTGTATTTTGATCCGTATATCGATTCTGGCGTTTTTCTTATGTTAATTTGCAGTTGTGTGTTTTTCATCAGTAAAATGGATTCGCCGATTATTGAAACATCTTCAAGTGTAAGGGAAACTTGGAAGGAACGAGCTCGCAGCTGTACGTAATGTACTTTGATATATTACATGTATTACACTTTATTATTTGATGGCCAATAGCAGTGGCTATGCAGAATTTGTTTTCAAAAGCAGAGTAATGCAGGCACTTAGGAATATATTTATTCACATATGCAATGCACCAAATACGATTAAGATATGCAGAGTTGGATGGCTTTTTGGACATATTGCGAAGCGCAGTTAATAACGCGCGCACAAACACAGGAAAGTATAAAAGTAGAATTCGCTGCTGAAATTGCGCACGTAACGCAATGCGAATAGTTGTCAGGGAGTTAATGCACTTCTGACACACTATTTACTTGCATGCTAGGTCATACTGCACTTGCTAAATCAACGGGCTCATAATGCACTAAAATCAATAATCTCCACAAACTTCGGTCGTTTAACATTCATGCGCGCGAATACTATCGCAGCTCTGCACACACACGTGTATAGTTTCTCTCGCACCTTCGTATCGCTCTACGTTACTTTCCTCGCATAGTCGTGCAGTTACCGACGGTTCAGTCTTTCCGTCCAATTCTATGCGACCACATTTATCTTCTGGTTAGGTTTTGTTTGCCGCGCGAGATGCAAAATAACTTCTTGCCGTCCTCCGTCTGATCTCGGCACCCACCCGCACAGCAACAAGGCATTTCGGTTCTTCGCATCCTAGGTCATACTGAGCTATTCAGCGGGCTCCCCATAACGAACTAAAATAAATATTCACCACGAACTTCGGCCGTCAACATTCATGCACGCGAGTGAAATACTATCACAGCTCGACATACGCACGTGTACACTTTCTATTGCACCTTCGTATCGCTCTACGTTACTTGCCTCGCATAGTCGTGCAGTTAGCGGCGGTTGAAAGTTTTTCCGTTAAATTCTGTGCAACCATACTTTTCTTCTGGTTAGGTTCTGGTTGCCGCGCGGGATGCAAAATAACTTCTTGCCATCCTTCGTCCGGTTTTGGCACCCATCCGCACAGCAACAAGGCATTTCGGCGCTCCCGGAACGAAATTATCGCAGCAATGTGCATAGCAGAACAGGCGAAACGCGCGCACTCCGCCCGGCGCGCAGGAACTTTCATGGCGGCAAAGGGGCGGAGCAAGGTCACATGTCACCGTTCAGCCTATGACTGGCGTCGTCGGCTGGATCAAAGCCTGTCGATACTTTGAAATTATTGAGGGATTTTAGCGTGGGTTAAAATCCCTAGCGTGGGCTTGGGAGCAAGCAAATAGAAACACGCCGTGGCGGGGCGATTGCGCACTGTTTAGTGTGCTGCACTCAAGTGTGCGATGTATGAAGAAGGTCGGCTGCAGCGAGACTGGCCCGCGACAGGGCGTTATGTCTGGTGTAGGTATCTGGGCATGCGGCTCTTATCGCATGACGGCGCAAATGCGTGCTGCTGGCCGAGCGTTCCCGAAGCGATAAAACGTCTAAGGAGACGAAAGAGAACAAGAACATAGCTTTACTTTTTTATGCTTGAAATGTGCAAGAGCTGGCAGCCTGTCGACGGAGTGTAATGTGGTTGGGTGGGGAGGCGGCGTTAGGGCCGGAATGATTTTCCAGTGACCTTCAATCCGAAAAGAGCCCTATGATTATAATGCGTGTTCGAAGAGGTCACCATCTGCTGCAATGTACATTTGGCATCTCATAGGCACATTTTCCGAGGCGTTCTTTATCATGGTATCAGGGATGGAGTTGCAGACTTGTCTTATTTTTTTTCCCTTTAGGTTCTCTGATATTGTGGTTGGTACCCTTGATTGTGGTTGGTATACTTGATCCTTGACGCAGCCCCAGAGAAAGAAATCGAGTTAAATCTGGCGACCGTGCCGGCCAAGCATGGGGCCAGTGCCGGCCAACATGGGGCCAGTGCGAAGAGAGTTATCGTCTGAAGACATGCGTAATCTTCCTTGAACATACCCAAGTTTTTTTTTTACCATTAATTAGTCCTGTCCCAGTGTGATTTATCCGCTGATATTCGAGCCCTAAGGAAGAAAGTGGTAGCATCATCGTTCAATTCGAAAACTACTACAAGGTCATTTGTGTACAAAGGCAAAACTGTAGCAGCCGTCATCGCATTCCATCGTTCCCGCACGCTTCGCCCTTTCTTTCAAGCAGAATCAAAATGCTGCTTTGGTCTTTTTCGTGGCTTTAGACGCCTTATCGCTTCGGCAACGCTCGGCCAGCGACGTGCATTTGCACCGTCATGCGACAAGAGCCGCATGCCCAGATACGTACACCAGGCAAGACGCCCTGTCGTGGGCCAGTCTCGCTGCAGCCGACCTTGTTCATCCATCTTACGCTTGAGAGCAGCACAATACCAATGCGCAAGCGCCCCGTCACGTGGCATTTTTTTCATATTTCGCGGGCTTTCCTTGGAATGCGGAAAAAGAAAGACCACGTGAGATATATCGTGTTGGAAACAATTTATTGAGAGGTTTCTTAAGCCGTTCTACAACTTCCCGCCTCGCACTTGGGGTCTGCAGCCAATACTTAAAAAGTTGATTAATTAAACATAACTAATCCGTTAGTTAAGGGGAAAATAAAAAAAAAACAGCCTGAGTAACTCTAGGCCAGTGCCAACATTATGCATTCGGTTCAACTCGCGTCCGGAGTGCCTTTCATTTTTAAAACTTCGGCTCAAGTTATGTGGGACAACCTGTATACGCGCCCGTACGACAATGCGGCATATTCGAGGCACTGGTATGCTCAGCGGACTATGCCCTATGGCCAAGTTGTTTTTGGCTTGAGCAAATTAAGTTCGGGAAGAGCGGTCAGCCAAGGGCACCACGGGTCACTAGTTTGAGAACACTGTGCAGGGTTGCCAGTTTTGAATACCTCGCGACGAATTGGCTATTCTGACAACTTTTAGCCAGAATTTTCGCTACTGTGCTGCTTCGCTGGTTGTTGCCAACTTGAAGTATCAACATAGTGTATCAATGCAATGTCAGTGACACTGAAGAGTATATGCATAAAAACAGTCATCTTTTGCACTCTGTGTGCTCCTTAAGCTATACTATGCACTTACTTCTCTATAGGGTCACTGTGGCACATGGTATGTCTGCACCAGAGTGGTCATGCATCTGTCATACCAGCACTAACTGGCACGGAGACTGAGTAGCGCTGCGGTGGTGATCTAAACTAACACACTGATGTTTCACGCGCCAAAACCACGAACTGATAATGAAGCACGCCGTATAGTCGGGGGTTCTGCATTAATTTTGACCACCTGTACGGTACACGAACTCTATATGTTCTCGACCACATTTCTAATCTGTAATGTATAGGCTGGCTCAACGTTTTTCGGCTACCTTCGGGGGAATTGGGGACTACTTCACAGTGTGGGACGCTGCAAGCCTGTTTGGTTTCCGTACTGCGAAAAGGCGAGAGCAAAGTTCCGGGGAAAGAGCCTGTCGGCCCCAGGAGGTGCCTCCTCCTCCGCCGCTGTGGCCGATGAAGACATCGAGGCACCTTACCAGGAGCCGATACGCCGCGACGCGGCGTGGGCTCATACACGAGAGCGGCGTCTGGTGGAGCAGGCGCCATCTAGACGCAGACAGACGGGCCCATTCAACAGCGGCACGCACACAGCCACGAGCGTCGTATACGGTAGCTTGCGCGCAGAGCGAGACAAGGAAAGCGTCGCCATTCCAGGAGCCGAGCTCCAGACACGCCACGAACCGAGCAAGGACTGTGCCTGCAGTGTCTTACAAGGGAGAACGAGGCAGCTGTCAAAACACCGAGGGGGCGAGTCGCGTGCATCCACGGGCCGAGAGGTTGCCGTTAAGCCCCTACAGGCGTAAAGTACTTTCTAGCTCACTATACACAGACGCGAATGAAGCCGGCGAAGCCAAGCTGTAAGAAGCCAAACAAAGACGAAGCCGGGCAGAGAACTGTCCATCCAGCCAGCCTTCTTTTTTGAAAAGAAAAAAAGAAAAAGAAATTTGCACGTCAAAACGGCGGACGCCTAACGCTTATCGTCGCCAATCGCTTGACAACAACGAGGTCGAAAACGAGCACGGCGACACAGAGACCATGCAGAGGGACGTTGCTTTCTTTTGTTACGTTTCTCTCGTGTAAAACGAAAAAATAATAAAAAAAGCATGGAAGAAAGATTCGCATGAACAGCTAGCTGCACAGGTGCCAATTTCACGCGGCATTTCTTTCGCTCTACAAAAAAAAAAAACTTTTTTTTTCGCTCTCTCTCTCTCTCTCAGTAAAGCAGGGCAGCGAACGGTCGGTGGATACAGTGCGCTCAGTGCAGCTTTCCTTCAGTAGTGCACCAACAAACAACGAGTGAAACGAATGAGCTAGAGGCACAGTGCCGAAAACCAGGCCTGCAGCAGAGACCTGCACTCAGTGATCCGTGGTGCCTAAGTGCTACCCTACACTCGTGACGGAATAAGAGATGCTAGAAGAACAGAGAAAGTCGGAGAATATAAAAATGAAAGCTATTGGCATGGGGACTCAGTTGCTCAGCCGTGCGTGTCTTGCGCACAATGCTGACAGTGTTCGCAAGAACTCGCGCTGTATATATACACGAAGGCGCGTGCCAAGTTAGAGAGCAGTACTTTCGACTGAAAGAAAGCTCGAAAGAACGCAGGCCCCTCTGAACTCAAGGTGAGAGAGAAACAGGCTTTAATGAAATGCTGGAGATGTTAGCCTGGCTGTCTGCCTGACGCTGGGTGATGGTTATGACACACACAGTACAAAAATATTTACGAAGTTTCGTTAATGCTCGTGCCCGCAAGAACGTCAGCAGCCCTTTCGTGGCGCGCAATGCACAGGTGGTGCTTTGCCACGGGTTGAGAATGTGCCGTAGTGCCAAGCTCGAGTCCCGTTGAAAGTGCAGTGCCTCCTTCAAAGACTCTGACGCGTGGTGGCAGCAGTCGCACATAACATGTTGCAGGTATTCAGGGCCGTTACATCCAGAGCACATTGGCGAGCCCGGGAGCTGAATCTTACACATGAATAGTTTGTGTAGGCCACATTGAGTTTTATGCGTTGAGTCTTGGGCGATCCGATGAAGTGCAGTATTTTTTTTTTTCGGGGGAAGGGGCGTTGCAAGACACCAGTATGAGTCATCAAAACGCAAACGATCGATACAGCGTGAGGAGCCAGCACAGACGAAGCAAAATATTGACAAAGCAGCTATAAGGTTAAACAGCGCCCAGATAAAACAAAAACTTTGAGGACGCTTCGCCTTTATGACTGGAACGCGATAGCATTCAAAGATCTCTGACTGCTTCTCAAGCTTCCAAGCAACTGCAGCTCATGCAACCGTAGTGTTTACCGGGAAACGTTGGCGGCGAACGCTATGCACGAAGCTGAGCTTTCTGGTAGATAGGCGGCCTCCTGCGTGGACCGATCCCGAAGATAGTACACACCCGCGCCAATATATATATATATATATATATATATATATATATATATAATTTACAGGTTTCTGTTATTGTTTAGCACTTTTAATGTTTCAGTCTGAGAAGATTTCACATACAAGGCAGGCGCTGTCATTGTTTTGTTTCATGACATTTATTTGTGGGCTGTCATTCTCAAAATTGCGAGGAATAAATTTGCCAAGAATGTAACACAAGGTATGATCAACTTTAGTGATAGAATGGTTTGGCACTATAACCCGCATATACAGCATGTCATACAGCGAGGCGTGACATGTACACGTACCTAACATAAACGGGAATTTTCGCTCACGGACAAGTACGTCCACGCCGAAACCGACAACGGATTTTCTGCGACACGGGGCCAAGCGTAACGTTATCGTGTTAGAAGGTGCCGGAATGACGCCTCCGAAAACACGTGCTACATATACTACAAGCATCGCACAAAGGCGCCTCAACTAGACATTTTCCACGAAAACCTCGCACTTCGGGGAAAAAAGAAGAAGCGATATGTTTACTTTGAATATAGACAGGAACGTTCTCCATCGGCTCAAATACCGAAGACGGGGCACTTCGCATCGCGACCAATTGGCGGATGCAATGCCTGAAATTACCCCGTGACGAAGAACACACTGGGGCAATTAGGAGGGGGAAAAAGTTTTTCTTTCTTTGTTCGCTGAGAGAGTTCTTCGGCTGAGATTAACTCCTGAAAGCGACTACGAATAGGCCTGCAATCTGTGTAGTAAATTTCTATAACCTGTGGCTATTGAACGGACATACCTAAATCCAAGCATAAGGCCGTTTTTTTGCATTCCGGCCTATACCACAATGCAGCCGCGACGTAGCCGGAAATCAAGCAGAAATGTCATCGTCATCTCGGCGGCGTAGTCGTGGAGAGAGAGGGCAGGTACAGACTCACCACAGACGCCTGTCCGACCGTGTCCAACGTGAGAGAAGCCTAACTGACGCATATCAGCGTCTAGACGGGACTGTCCGGCACCTCGGACCAGACCACGATAGGCAGGCAGAGCGTGGGGGATGGGATGGGGTGCTACTCCTACGCAGACAACCACACCATTGCACAGCGGCGCATGCGCGCGTCTAAAAAGAAGGAATCGCACAAAAATAGGTAAGCTGTGAGGAAAATACGCGCGCCTTCGAGAATTCTGAGAGGTGCCAGACGGTGGCAGCAAACGGTAGCGCCAACAAGGACGACACGCCCGCGTGTTGATTTACGGAAGCCACCTATTTTCAAAGGAGGGGAGCCGAAGAAGCCAGGAGAGTCCGATGTCGCAACCTTGGCCCGCGACTCCGGGCCAGCCGCAAAGCTGCCGTGCCGCAAGTCACACACCACACGCTTGCACGCACTTCTCAACCTTTCTGCCTCACTCCCGGCACCTATCGACAGTAAAGAAAGAAAAAAAAACGAAAAGGAACCAAAAGTTGGGACGTCAAAGCCGAACGAGTCCCGAAGTCGGCACAAAAGATTGCTGCGACGGCATGGTACCCGAAAGAGAAAGGCTGGCTCAAAAAAAAAAAGAGAGAGAGAACGCGCCGGCACACAGCGACCGAAGGGACGAGTTCACGGGCGGTCTCGCTCCAAAACGATCACAGAGGCGCCGACCGACCAGACGCGGCTGCGACGCGTGTGCTCCCACCGGTGGCCGCAGAAAACCGCGCGTTTTTTAACGCGCCGGTGGCTTCGCCACCGTGCGCGGGCGCCAGTCACGGAAGAAGAGCGCGCTGGCAGCAGCAAGCAGCAACAAACAGGGAGTGCGTATACAGAAAACTGGCCGGGTTAGCAAAGCCGTCGCAGTAAGAACCCACGCGAGCCAAAGACTAAACACAAACGCCTTGTCCTGTGCCTTGTCGTCCCTCTGTTTAGTCATTTGTGCCAGCAACGGGCGAAGGAAGAGCGAAGCCTGGTAGCAGCGCTTCTTCCCTCAAATCCAGGGGCGTGTGCATGCTTGGGGCTGCTCCGCCGCTGCCTGCAGACGAGCCAGCGTTTGTCTGACACACACGCGCGTGCGGAAACGTCCCGTGCCACTACGAACAATTGAAGAAGACAAAGCAGCAGTGGAGCACTTGTCTCCCCCTTTTCCCTTCCTTATTATTCTTTATTTAATTAAGATAATGTGTTAAATATTAGGTTCACTCCTAAACATGTGCGAGTGGTTCGTTATCGAAGGCGAAAAAGATTCAGTGGCGATTTAGTGGCAAATGCGAGAGAAATGTGTTACCATTAACGTCGCTCGCCTTTCTTTTATGTCCGGGATATTTAAACCACGTTCACCGCATAGCAAACTGCTGCTCAACTCATCGACACACGTCCTGCTTCTTCGAGGAGCAAAGTGAAACTGACGCGCGTGCGTGTGTGTGTATGTGCCTGTGTGTGTGCGTGCGTGCGTGCGTGTGCGTGTGTGTGCGTGTGCGTGCGTGTGCGTGCGTGTGTGTGTGTGTGTGTGTGTGTGTGTGTGTGTGTGTTGTGTGTGTGTGTGTGTTGTGTGTGTGTGTGTGTGTGTGTGTGTGTGTGTGTGTGTGTGTGTGTGTGTGTGTGTGTGTGTGTGCGCGCGCGCGTGTAGGGGGGGGGCGACGTGGTGTATCCGACAAAAAAAAAGAAGGCAACGCATGAGGATACAACAAAAGTTGGAAAATGATGGAAAGAGAAAAAGCTCGCCTGGATATATCATGCTCTCTTCAAGAACAATGGAGTAACGGTAACTCCTTTTGGAAGGAGTAAGTTCTTGTAGATAGATCTCCCGAGATTTCTCCTACTCCCCGATGCAGTATGTTGACCTTTACGATGAAGTACACTCACAAGGCTTGTGCCGAGGCTGGCAGAGTGAGTATTCTCCATCGGAGAGCATGGATACTCTCTAAAACGCGGTCAAATGGGACTAGAAGTTCTATGAACGTACACAGGTTATGACTCATAAATGGATACATGTGCTAGATATGTGTCAAGGCACAATTCAGGCACTTGAGGAAAGCGCTTATGCGCCTTACTGCGAAGCCTGCAGCCGAGAAGAGACAAAGAAAACCTGCGAGTCTTCACGCAGCGCTGTGCTCGGAACGATCTCGTAGTTGTTGCATACTGTCAGCGTTATCTTGCGTTGCTATCTAAGTAACATGTGCGTGCTATAAATACAAAAGTTAATGCAATCAAGTAAATGCAAAACGCTTTGTCTTAGCAGGGCAACCTTAAGGCGTATACTAATGCGTAGTGTCGACACTAATGCATATGGTGATCCAGGAGGAGACAAACCGGAACTGAAAGTGGCACCTTAGAGCACGTACACCTACGAACTGACAGTTCTATAGTTTTCTTACAATATCATTCAACTTGCAGTCAAAGATGACGGCTACTTCGCAGTCGCAACAAGTGAAGAAAGAAATACATATTTCGGGCCTATCACCACCACGGGATCTCATTCATCCGGATGGCAAGTCGGCGGTGGCGGCACCCCGCCCGAGTATGCACGATATGCAACCGACGGCACCAGGCGACCGAGGGACCCGAATTCTGGTCGTCCCACTCCAGCGGGCCGCAAAAACGACGCTCGCCAGCAAGGACGCGACCGGACGGCAGACGGCCACTGTGTATTCCCTGCCTGCTCGGCGCGACAAAACGAGTCCGCCTTGATCGATGCAGACGGACAGGGAGGAGGCTTACATGGCGCGCGTCGCGATACGGATCTCGCAGAACACAAAGCCAGGGACGTCGAGAGACACTGGGTACATGCTCGGCCACGTCGCTCTACTAGGCTGCTACGCTGCGCAGCGAGGGAAATGGCGACACCAGTGGCGAATACCGAGAACACGCCGAAGGGCGAGATTACGCGTACGCCAGTCTCAACGTAAACTATACGGTAATTCTTAAACACACTGCAGCGGAGACAGGTCACTTCTTTCGGTGACACATCGCTCGAAGAGGCTGAAGTTAGTTGGTTGTATGACACTGTTTAACTCGTCATCTAGTAAACGAACATTTGCTGTTTTCATTATTATTATTATTATTATTATTATTATTATTATTATTATTATTATTATTATTATTATTATTATTATTATTGCCACCTCATCATGTTGCCGCTGAGCGAATTCAAATCGTTCACTGCTCGTGGCATGTTCGCACCGTAGCTATCGTGAGTCCATATAGACCCCCACTTTCGACATAACCATCCGCAAACTTGTGGCGAGAAACAATGACGTTGCCACTTATTTACCCCAAGAGTGCCTTCCTCACTAGCGATTCGGAACAAAAGCAATGAAATCTGGGGTCCTTGGTTTGCGGGCGTTATGGTTCCTTTTTTTTTTTCCCTATAATTCAGGTGGTAAAATATGGTGTTATGTGCAAGAAAAAAAAAACACGGGGAGAAATCGGCTTTTTGTTGTCGCACTGACCAAAGTTTGAGATTTTTGAGGCAACTTTCAATAACGGTTAACACAGGCAATGAACATAAGCGCACTGTTTAAATAAGCGAAATCACTAACAGGGACCTATCGGGTAATTTCTTATGTCGAACTTTACCTTTCTTTTTTTAAGCCTGCAAAATTTACTACAATGCCACAACAGATGAATGCCAGAGCAGAACAATTATCTGCCCAGGCGAACATCATTTGCAAGAACAACCAAATGAACCGTTTCACGAATTGAAGTAACTACATAAATTTACTTCTTAGCTACAAGAAGATAAATGATCCTAAGACAGAAACCTTACCGCACGTGTTTATGATGAAAAGTAGGACGGAATCGCCACATAAGTCTCGTCACGTGCCGCAACGGAGACCTAAATAACGGCGGCGTCAAATTACCCCCCTTCCACTTGACCCGACCACGCAACGGGCACCGCGAGGCGCGGCTCTCCGTCCGACCCCCGCGTGTCGTACAATGGCGGCGCCTAGAATGAAGCTGCGCCATTGCGCTTGCTTCTCTCGCACGAGCTGATTCCCACTGGCGCTTTGCATCAGCGGCAGAGGACACGCAGGCCACTCTGTGCAGCGAAGCTTCGTTTTACGCCGCCCTGTAACACACTACGTCACAGGGGAGCTGCCCTGCGCGCGTCGGCGTGTTAAAGCATTGAATAACTTGAGGCCAGTCATTTCGGTCTGCGTGGCCGTCCTGAAAAAGCGGGAACGCCGAACTAGATTTTATGACCACTGCCTCCAACTTTCCAATGTAAACAGGCGCCGCAAAGTTTGCAATTCTAAATATAATTGATGTAAATAGCATGCTTAGCGAATGAATTGGTTTGGGATTTCTTGCAGATGATATCCGCCTGAGAATTGCAGGCTTAGAAAAATAATAATAATTAAAGAGAGGCTCGACATAAATAAGTACACCCTGTATAATGAGTTCTTTGCAAAAATTACGTAACAATCTTATCTATTACATATGTCACCTGGCAGGCATTATTTACATTTTTAAGGAAACCCCATAAAGAAACAGAAACGTTCTTAGCGACCTTTTTGTTAACTTTGTTCCCTGCACTCTATCACAGGGAAAAAGAAAAAACATAGCAGAGCACACGGGCATGCTTTTCAAGAGGTGTGACGCTTTGCCTCGTCTTACGGGCCCTTGTCGACAAACATTACCAAGCGCATTTTGAGCACTCTCTGTCCACCCTAGACGTACTTGCCTGGCCACTCGTCCTGTTTTACTGCTTCGCTCCATATGCCCTTGCAACAAAATAAAATACCAGCTACCCATATCTGCAACCCTTCGTTGAACGCACCATGGTTGACAAAGCGTCCTCTCAACGTCACAGATACAGTTGGCGGTGCAGGAAAACATCAGCGCTTGATTCCTATAGCGTCGCTGCCGCCTGTATACACGTGCCCGACGTGTGGGAACTGCGAGGCCGCGCGTCGTTGTTTCATCCACGAACTAAACGCGCCTGCTGAAAGGGCAACAGGCTTTCGTTCACTAAAGGCAAGTACGGGCTCAATATATAATGTATGTCAGTATTGTTTGAGTGTTGAGCAAAAAGCAAGCATTTATGATATTCATGCACGATTAACGTTAATATATCTTGATAACTTGCATACACAAGTAGGGCACCGTTCACTGGCTTTGTAATGTCTGCATTTATTCTTACCCTTTATGGAAGGGTGAAACTTCGGAACGAATTTTAAAATTTGTTCACACACACACACACACACACACACACACACACACACACACACACACACACACACACACACACACACACACACACACACACACACACACACACACACACACACACACACACACACACACACACACAGGCGCGCGCGCGCGCGCGTACACGTACACACACGCGCACACACACAGTTTTATGCACGCTTCCTATATTTTCTTTCAGTACGCGTATCGAAGACCGCGGCGCATGCGCACCTTATCAAAGTGCCCGCATACGTTCGGCCAGAAAATTGAACAAATCGGTTTGCAGTGCCCTTCTACAGTCATCCTGCTTGCCATACAGTCTCGCCTCGAGTGTGCATGGGCGGGCCAGTCACACCAGCACTCCGGGCGCCCAGAGCTGCGCCGAGGACAGAAAGCAACTTGCCGGTCACCCTTAAAGCCTCACACGTCCGTGCCGCTTCGATTGCGCTGCATCGAACTATCGCTGGATATGCGGCCACGAATCGACGAGAGAGAAAGCCCAATTTTCGCCGCTCACCAGAAAACCGCTCTGTTCAGTACGAGCTGATTCACGCGCAAAACTTGCGTGCATGCACCTCGTCGCGCCGCCATCGGTGTGTGTGTGTGTGTGTGTGTGTGTGTGTGTACACAGACGCGCGTACACAGAAATAAGACCCGCGTGCACAGAAACGGGAAGACTTCCTCGTGAGCGCCGCCAGTTTTTTTTTTTCTTTTTTTGTCAGTCCTTTCTGATCTTCCTCTTCTCGCCTTCAATCCTATCTGGATATCGCGTACAAATATAGCGCCGCGCATATCTGTCTGCCTAAGTGAATAAAAAGAAAAAAAGAGTCAGTGAGAGCGTTCCCGCGAAGGCCGTTTCGTGGCCTCCCGGCTACGCGCCGCAATAACCCAAGGCACGTCGAGTCACAAGATCAGCAAGTGCGAAAAAGAGGACGTTTCGGACCGATTCAGCCACAGCGCACCATGAACACAGGAGGAGCCTGCAAAACTATCGCGCAACCCTTCGTAAATCACGCGTTTGCCATAATTAGGGGGCTATATTTATACGGCGAATAAAAGGAGCAGCATATATATATATATATATATATATATATATATATATATAGAGAGAGAGAGAGAGAGAGAAAACAAACACGTTCTTTTTTAGTGTCAAACGAAACTCGGTTGGTGGGACAGCCTTCGTCAGTTCGTCACTGTCATGCTTCGAAAAGCACTTTTGTGTAGCACGTATTGAGCAACAGAAAGCTGTGTAGTTTTTCATGTCGCCCTACAATTTTCTCATTGACACTTTTCATCTAATTATAATATTTGAGAAGTTGATTAACTAATTAAGACTAATTATCCAATTCGGCGGAATGAAAACATAATTTGAGTATCTCCAAGCAACGGAAAACAACAATGACTTCGTTCTGTCCAACTGCGTGGCATTGGCATATTTTTAAACTCTGGCTAAAGTTAGCTGGGACACCCTGTGTGCGTGCGTGTGTCTGCATGCGCGCATGTGGTTTCGTGCAGTGTATACGACACTGCGCGAAACCGTACAGAGAAAGCCGGCGCCGCTGAAGGCTCCTCCTTCCGATCGACAGCGCCTGCGTGAAAACGACGAGCCACGAAGCGTCGAACAGGCGCGCTCTCGCAGGGAACAAGGGTTGCTTTTGTGGAATATATGAGCTCGAGAGATAAAACCGCGTCAACACCACCGCCTAATGAATGACCTCGAAGGGGCGAGCGGTGATGCAAGCTTGGACAGGCTCATAGCGTGCATACAACAGAGCGCGGCTATATAACGCGCAACTCCGCTGGCAACGACGCTCAGAGTCAGCGGCGCACGCAGAGGCACACCGGACAAACGAACGCACGCATTTATCCGCGAAATCAATCCGAGGTCCGCGGACGCCTTCCATGCCACTCGACGCCACTCCGTCCCGCGGGCTGCGCAATGCGGAAACACAGCCTCGGAGTCGCACCAGCACCGCATGATTTACAATTTTTTCTCTTCTTCTTCTACGTTTCGTGCGACCAACAAATGCACTTCACCTACAATGCGTCAAGTCACAAGAAGGGCCTCTATCCCACCCAAGCACGCGAACAGAGGGAGGTATGCAGAGCCCAGAATGCCCCCGCTGCAGAGCTTGTTCTCGCGCGTTATATATACGTATATATATACATATAGGCTCTAGCCGCTTTCTGCCGAAACACGCAGAACTGCAGGCAAACAGGCCGCGATGTCTTGATCAATGGCTAGAGGGCGCACTGCTGCTGATCACGAGGTCGCGGGTTCGGTTCCTGGCCGCATTTACACGCTAGCGAAATGTAAAGATGCGCTCAGATTTGGGTGAATGCCAATAACCCGATGAGATCGACATTAATCCCAAGCGCTACACTGAGGCGTCATCTCGCATGTTGCGTCGGGACTTCCAACGACGCCAACCAATCGATCGCATAGCCGGGTGCGTGCCGTGTGAAGACGCATTGGCAACACTTGACGACCCATCGCTAAAGGCACCCAGAAAGTGCACCTGGAGAAATGAGATCGAAGATTGGTTTAACCGACACATTGTGTCCATAAACATTATTTTTCTTTTTTTTTTGTCGTCGGCCGCTTGTACGCTGTTGTCTTCAATAATCGACAGCCAACATGGACCAATAATTTACACTGATTTAAGTACCTATATATACACAAGCAGACCTGCAAGAGACGCCTGTATGTGGCTTCGGATTAATTTTTATCAACTAAATTTGTTTAACGTGCATTAAAGGCTGATACTTCGGGCGTCTTTAATAGCGATATCTTTACCCCGTATGGCTTCACGCTAGCGTTATGGCAACAAGGTATTTACGAAGCCAAGTCATTACAAAAGCCAAGCTGGGAACTACACTCTTAATCAAAATTGTACCCTTTTGCCACACAACAATAAACGTAATCAGTCTTGTCCGCATTTCCTTTCTTTAACGCGGCGAGCCCGGTACTTCCCAGTAACGAACGGCATGCCGGTTATCAGCATGACAGAGCATTCCCGACAGAAAAGTAGCGGGCGCGGCGTTTTCAAAAAAGGAAACGCAAGCAAGGCAGATGACGATTACTGTTGTGTGGCAGAGATACACTCCAAAGGGTGTAACTTTGCCTAAGAGTATGCCGCTGTTAACGGGGAGGTTCAGCTTCGAGACCTTCATAAAAGATTTTTTGGAGCCGTATTTTGCGACGACTATGTCTTCCCTCCAATTCTTATTCAATTCGTACCATCCGCCATGGTGAACGCGGAATCCTGGCGAAGAGCAAAATAACAAATGGAAATGGAAAGCAAAAAGAATCGTTACAGAACATAGCCACTGGCCAATGTCGACAAAAAGTGTTGCCTGGTCAACACTGCACTCTTAGACAAATGTACACCCTTTGGGACGTATATTTGTCACACAACAATAATCGTGATCTGTCTTGCTTGCGTTTCCTTTCTTGAAAACGCTGCGCACGCTACTTTCCTATCGAAAATGCTCTGTCATGCTGATAACGCGCATGCCGTTCGTGACTTGGACGTACCGGGGGCTCGCAAGGTTAAATGAAGGAAATGCGGACAAAACAGATGACGATTATCGTTGCGTGCACTCTAAAAATAGTTGCACCCTTTGAGGTGTATATTTGCCACAGAACGATAATCGTCATCTGTCTTGCCCACATTTCCTTTCTTTAACGCTGAGAGCACGGTACTTCCAAGTTAGGAACGGCATGCGCGTTATCAGCATGACAGAGCATTCTCGACAGGAAAGTAACGAGCGCAGCGTTTTCAAGAAAGGAAACGTAAGCAAGACAGATTGTTCTGTGGCAAATATACAACCCAGAGGGTGCAATTTTGTTTAAGAGTGCAGCTAGAGTATATCGCCTGGACTCTGTCCTCGCCACGTCAATGTGAAACTGCGCACAAAAGCTTGCGGACGATGCCTGGCAAGCCCTGACAGGGTCAAGACGCGCACCGAGCGAAGCCGAGCTGGGCCGTATAACGGCGGAGTAAATACCCTCCCAGTCGCGTCCAACCTAACGAATGCAACCCTATGCAGCCAGACAACAAAACCACCCGAGATGGACGAAGGGGGGAGGTCTGCCCACACTTTGCACAAGCTCGCTATCGAAACAGGCAAAAGCGTGCTTACGCAGGCGCGCGAGCTAAGCGCTATATTTCGCCAACGGCGGCGGCATACGACAGCGGCCGTCGCTGCTTCGAGGTCGCCGAGCAGCTGGATTGCGCGCTCCGCATTGCCTGCCCCGAGCAGTTGAGTTGGCCACGCGCACGGCCGGCCTGATAGGCGCTGTGGACGTCAGGTGCAGGGATAGAGATAAGCGTCGAAGTCGCGCAGCAGACCGTGCGACGGCGGTGTCAGTGCGCGTATGTGGACCGCTCGTGCGTCGATAAACGGCCTGTCGAAGCAGGCGAAACGAAAAGCGCAGGTAGCACTGCAGGACGTCGGAGCAGGAGGAGCAAAAAGCGTGCAGCAGACGACAACGAAATCGACATGGTCACTGCTGACCATGTCGGGCGCGCCAATTACGCGCATCGGCGGGCACGGATTCGCGCTGGCGTCGCCCGCCGCAGGACAGAGGAGCGTACGCGATTGGAGGGACAAGCTGCACGTGGGGGAGAGAGCTCGAAGTTTCGGCTGCTCGCGCGGACTGTCGCGTCGTGGCGTGGAGTAACCACATGGACGCGAAATCGCGAAAGTAGTTACACATTTACAATGTTGTCCAAATAAGTACAATCGTGCGCCCATAAAGAAATTGCAAACGCACCACGAGGAGGCCAATGTTTTAACAAATGTGTATTAGATCGAGCTTTAATAACCTGCCATCGCCAGCTGGATGGATGCTATGAGCGTCCCCTTTAGAACGGGGCGGTCGGGTGCGCCACCAAGCTCTTGTTATTATGTTGCCTAATGTCCTACCTATAATAAATATAAGAAAGAAAAAAACCCAGCAGAATTCCCATCACCAAACTTTCTGAACCGCTATTGGAAACGTTGTTCTCGTACGCCTCCTTTGTTTGTCGCTTCACTCGCCTCTTACTAATCTCTATCGCGGACATGTTTACTTTCCCCCTGCTATCACCGAACCCAATGATTTCAAGGAGGTTAGAGGTGCCTAAACCGACCGCTGGGCCAATATCTTCACATTCTAATAAAACATGCTCCATAGTTTCCTTAGCTTTACCGCAGCAAGCACATGCTTCTTATTCTTCCTTCTTATATCTCGCTGTATAGGTGCGTGTTCTAAGGCATCCTCATCTCGCTTCGAAAAGTAATGAGCTTCCCTTCGAGTTATCATAAATTGCTCCTTTCCTGATTTTGTATTTTCCTTATAAGTAGTTACTCATGGCAGGCTTCTTTTCCGTTGCCGCCACCCATGAGATATCTCAGCCTCTCTGACTTTCCGCTTGACGTTCTTTGTTGCCATGTTGCTCGGGATATCGGTCGCATACTTGCTGGTAAGCTTTCTAGTTCGTTTCCTCCACTATGAATCAATGTTTTTCCTGTATAGATAGCTCAACACTCCCCCTGCCCATTTACTTTCTTCCATATTCCTCAGTCGTTCTTCATAATCAATTTTACTGTGAGCTTCCATCACTTCAAAACTTCTCCAGTCCACAGCACCCTGCACAGCGTCACTTGTAGTGTTGCCATGAACGCCCAATGCACAGCGTTCCACTGCCCTTTGGTTCCCATCGAGTCCTGATTGTACCCCTGACTTCAAGCAAACAACCGCATTCCCAAACGTAAGTCTTGGAACCATGACACCTTTCCACATACCCCAAAGCACCCCGGACCTACTGTATCCCCATAGCGCTCTGTGTTTCATTATGGCTGCATTTCTCTTCCCCTTTACTGTTATTGTTTTTTCCTGCGCTTCCATATATCTATTGTCTTCGTTTATCCATACACCAAGGTATTTATATTATTTTACACGAGGTATTTCCTGGCCCTGTATTGACACTGTCTGTTCACTGTGTTCCTTGAATATCATAACACCTGACTTTTAACGCTAAATTTCAGACCTAAATTCTCGCCTTCCTGCCCACACATATAGCAAGACGCTGTATATCACTTTGTTTGTCAGGTGTCATCCGCATAAAACAAACCTGGAAGCTGCTGCTCTACTACTGTACCCGCCTGTTTGCATAAGAGTACAAACCCGATATTGCTTCCCTCTATAGCGCCCTTTCCATCCTCACCATGTACCTCATAAACAGCAGCGGGGACAGAGGGCACACCTGCCTGTACCTTGTTGATATAAAACTTGCTCCTCGCTCCTCATCCCTTCCCATTCAACGCAAACGGTATTTCCTAGGTAAATCTCTCTCAAAAGCTGGGACAATCGTCGCCAAAGCCTTCCCCTTCCAGAAGATCCCCCAATACGTTGCGGTTTACGTTGTCATACGCTACGGTTATGCCTAGAAAAGCCACATATAGGGGGTCTGCTTTCTTCTCTGGATATTCCAATACACTGAGTAAGGTCAAATAAGTTATCATCCAGACGACTACCGATACTGAAGTCATTCTGAAATTCTCCGAAAATCCCATTATTATATGCCCATTCTTGTAGCTTTAATTTGATTCCCTACATTGTTAACCTGTATATTAGCGATGTAATGGCCAACGGTCCATACGAGTGAATTCTACCTTTCTCTCCCTTACCTTTATAAATTAAATTCATTCTACTTTGTCGCCAACTGTCTGGTATTCGTCTATCTTTTCAAGGCTTTTTCTAAAACTGCTTTCAACAGAGCTTGCTCACTTTTTGGTACTAGCTCAATAAATCTGCTTCTCTTTTATGCTCTTTTTTTTTCCCTCGAATACAACCTCGTCTTTGCCTCGGAAAGATTCGCTGTTATTTTTCAGATGCAATTTAATGGCGTGTGCGCATCCAGTTCGTTTCCATCTTCGTCTAGGATATGTTATTGTATTTTTCCAGACTTCCTGCCGAGTAAGTTTATGTGCTTCCAAAATATTCAAGGTGCGGCCTTCTTTATCTCACGTATTTCTCACAACCAGCGTGAGTAGTGTTCCTGTATATGCTCCCGCAGGGAGCAGAGTTGCGCATAACTTTTCCGGCGTCGCTCGCACCGCTATTCGCCGGGCGTGATCACGTGGTGCAAAATGACGTCAAATGATCAACTTGTGTGCTCTGAAGCCACCTTTACGGAAACGGCGCCGACTCGTTTCTGTCAGTGCCATCGAAATTGCAATCAGTGGACCGTCGAGCGCGCGTAGCAACGATCGGCTCCGGGCTGCAGGTATGGTATTCGAGGGTATTAGGTTAATGATTTTGGTGAAGTACTACGAAGCAGGTCATTTTGACACTTGTATTCCTGTACGACGGGTTACAGCGCACCAAACTGCGCCTATCGCACGGAAGGTGGCAAAGCTTTTTACGCGGTGCCATGCGGACGGACGATAACGGCCGGCTCCGGAAGGGACCACGATATGCGAGGTCCGTTGGCCTTGTTTACAGGGGTGGGTTCGGCTTGTTTACACTAAAGCGGTATATATCTCGAGTAACACTCCTGTACACGCTGAAATGCGTGCGCCTGGCATCAGAGGTTGCTCACTTGTCCAATTTTTGGTGCATATGTGCAGCGCGACACAGACGCGGTACAAAGAAAGGACGACACGTCTCTGTCATGCTGCTCATATACGCCAAGAATGTAAACTTACCAACTCGTTCAATTCGCTTTGTTGCTTGTACGATGTGGCTCCAGAAAAGTGTGTTCAGAACAGAGTAAATACTTGCAGGTACAATTTACCCGCTGCACCCTGGCTTTTCCTGCTCCGTTTTTAATTTTTTTTATTCGTCGGCGTTCTGATTTTTCATGTAAAGTCGATTGATGTGCTGGTGTTCATTGTTTTGTAGTAAACGAAAACACCGTGCGCTCGCGCTTATGAGACAGCTGCGACAGGTTCAGCATTTACCACCCGCAATATGTTACTTCTTCGGTCAGCCGTAGTCGACGTGAGGAATGTGAAATTATTTTTGTACGTTTAATAAGCGCTGTGTTACAGTAAATTAACTTGAGAAGTTTGAAGAGATAAAGGAATATGTGCTGTCATATTACAGTCTGCAATGTGTTAATCATTACATTGCCAGTTTGTCATCTTATGTGATTAGTCCAATAAAAATAACCTGTTGTTACTCTTAGTAACTTGTTGCTTTTCCAGTGGCTTTGAATTCTGCCCCCCCCCCCTCCCAAGGCTCCAAGAACCAGCACTCATCCCCTGCTGCCACTAGCCATTGCTCATTTATTCCCTTGCACGAAAAAAATTTGATCTAGAAGTTCGTGCACCTTGAATCTTCTTCCACTTGCATATTTGCTGCTACGAAGCAGCTGTTAAGTTTGCGGTATGAAACGTACAAATAAGCTTTGCATAAGATGTGCGCATGTGAACATTTGAAATGCGTTTAAATTTACGTGTCTGCACCGCATATATCGAAAAAGTGCAGCTGCTGTGAACGACGTTTAGTGACGAATGACGGTCAATGGTCACTGACATAATTGCAGGCACGATAGTTCTGTTGGCGACATTCATTATTCGTCTCGTTTCGGCAGCCAAAATGTGCTCACATAATTGTCTACCACATATCTGTGAAGTTTTCTTTAAACACCCTTTAAAACGTTTCTTGCCTGCCGCCTCGGCGAGAAAACTTCATATGCAAGCTGAAAAACATTGCACCGCTTTTTGTTGCAAGGTGATGCGCGTTTGCACGCGAACTTTTGAGCGGTTCGAGCCACGGGCGTAGTCAGGATTTTATTTCGAGGGATCGGAGGGGGGGGGGGAGGCGTCCTATTCTTTATGTACATTCGTGCGTGTGTCTGTATATGAGCGTGTATATATGTACACACAAACTAAATATTTTGGGGGGTTGGCACCTCTCCGGCTACGCCAATCGTTCGAGCTCGGCCTGCATTAAAAAAGTGTCATCTTGCTCAGCGCTTGCGTTCAGTTACCGTATGTAGCTTGTGACCAGCAGACAAAAAAAAAAAAAAGAAAGAAAGCAAAGGGAACACCACGCGGCATTTGCCTCCTGCGCGCGCGAGGAGTGGCTCCACTGCACAGCTGGATCACAAACCGGACCTATGCGCAACTCTGCTCCCTGCGGGAGCATATACAGGAACACTAAGCGTGAGATGCCGTAACCGCCATCTGGTGAGCAAAACTCAAAACACTTTCGCGGCTCTCGGTGGCATCTCAGTCCTAACAGCGTCAAAACGATTAACTTACCTCGATAATAACGGCAAGACAACGTCAATCCTTTGCCCTGAGCTTCATATAAGACGATGCGATGGCTGATCTTGCAGAGCGCAAGTTGCAAGAGCAAATTCAGATCGAAGCGGGCGGACTGGCCACGTTGTTGAACAAACCGAGCGACACGCGCCATTTTCTGGCCGGCCAAAAACCGGCGACAGATCGCCCCCCGCGACGACAAAAACCGTCGCTCGAAAATCGCGTGCCCGTAGTTGCCGCTGTACGAAAGCCAGAAGAAGCACACATTTCTAGATCTGCTACCAGGAATGAACCGTAATGGCACGGCGCGACTGTTATATCTTTATCTACTCTAGCAGTTATTAAAAAAAATCTGCTAGTTTGTAACAAAGGATGACACCATTACGACGACTCTTCCACGCTGGAAACTCAATAGTGGAGTCCAGTAACAAGAGATCAGTCATCAGCAATAAACGACCTTGCAGAATCTTTATTTCTATGCGTACGCGTCGGATGTGCCTTCCCCTCCTCCACATAATCAACTAACGACAGCGCCAAAACATGCAGCGTAAGCTCGTCTCAGCCCGCATCGAACGGCTGCACGGCCTCGAAAATAACGTTATGCGCACCAATGCCTTCCAAGCTTGGACAGGGAAGCAACACGCACTTATGTTCTCAGAGCCGCGACACATGCGGCGTCATCGGTCTCATGCTGACCAGGGCAGTTAGCAAAGCAACATTTCCTCGCTAAAAGCTCTGCGGGCCACCTTGCTTCCTCGAATACTTACGCGCCAACCTACTATGGCCAGTACGTGGAATGCCTGATCACGCATGGGGCAGCACATACCACATATGCGCACCAGGAGCGCATGGACGAACATCAAAATTGGAACAAGTGCTCGTTCCTCGAGTTCACACTTGGCGTGAATCATGACGTATGTTCAACAACTGTGGATGTCATCTTGCTTGGACTAACCTTAAGTATTGCACAGATAAGTCAGACGTCACGACAGAAAAGACTCCATCCTGAGATGGCGCCCACCAATGGCGGCCAGTCATCGTACGAAGCCCGCGTTACACGACATAAGAGGTGACACGCAAATGAACGGCTGCACCAACTCGTCGTGACCCGATGCCATGCCATCAATTGGGACGGCGAAACATATAAGGAACGAGGCGAGCCTTCGCGCAAGGATTGCGAGACCGCGCGGAGGGAACGAGCGCCTTCACTTCGCGTCGTTCGGAAGTGGGCGAATCGTTGCCGAGGCAGCAAGGACGCGCCACACTGACGCTGCGCGTGCATGCGACTCGAGCTCATCAAGCACAGGACGAGCAGGCTCGGCCTCGCCCTCCTCCCGAGGCAGCCACAGAAGACTGCGAGAGATCGGCACAACTCCGTGCATGCACGAGCGCGCGCATTCGCTGCCCAAGAGTGGGCCGCGCGGGCAAGCGGACAGGCGATGCTCTTCGAAAGCACAACGCGCACACCTTGTCACCGAGCAAAAATATGCGTGGCGAGTCCTCCGATCGCGCCCCCCTTCTCGCGCGCGATAAAGAACCCGCCCCCCTTCCTCCCCCGCAAGCAAGCAGCCGCCGCGCGACACAGACAGGCACAATGCGAGGTCAACCCTGATGGACGGCGGCCGCTAGCGCCGCGGCACGCGCACAGCTGTAGTGTACGCGCGTGCTATACAAGGCCTCGCGCTAGCGCACAGGCCAGGCCGATCGAAACGCACCGCGCCCGCAGCGACCTGCCTGCTCGTCGTCGTTACGCGGGCAGACAGGCAGGCGGCGGAGTAAGACGCGACGGACCACAAACGCGGAGCGACTCGTTCTGCCGATTGGGGTCAAGTTGAAGGCAACGCCAGTCCCCCGAATATGCACGCTCGATTGGATCCTCGATGCGATCGCCCGCGCCTAGCGCGCACGAATGTGCATACGTGTGGAGGTACGCACACACACGCTCCTTGAATGACGTCCAGGTCGCGCAGCTTCGAGCCACGATCACGCCTTCAACGCGAACGCGGTGTGCGTGCGCGTGTATGTATACGTGAACCGTATAAGGAGGGCCTGCGCTCCTCACTCAAGATGGCGCGCTGAGATGGCACGACGGGCCGATCGTAAGCCTAGTAATGCAAGTGCACCTAGGTACCGTAATTACACGGTCGCTCCTCTCGGATTCGAGCTCTCCTCTCGCACAGCGGAAAGAGTGTGCGCTAGCGTGACTCGTGGGATTGCGTGTAGGCGCGCACGCACGTCGAGCATGCCCGGGCCTACACATACACGCATCTCCCAAGGACCAAGAGAGCCCTCACCTCGACTCCGGGTCACGGGTGAGCCCCGGGAGCACAATGGCGCGGCCTCGTGCTCCACTAATCCCTGGTCAAGGTTCATAATAAACCGCAGCGCGGTCGCGGGCCACGTTGATCTATATATACGCGGGCCGCGTGATTATTCCGCGCTTTTCATACACAGTGAATCCCGAAAAGCCTGCGCTCGATTGAGCTACGGACCAGGACTGTCATCACTCGACCAATTCAGGCAGAAGACAGCTAACATCTCGTGCTCCCTGTACCGACTGTGTGCACGCAGTTTTCACGAAGCAGGTCGCGCGCGCCGTCCAAATGTTGGCAAACGAGCGCTCGCGTGCAGCAGTGTCAGCTGATGCCATTAGGTTTCGTTCCATTACATGCTGAACAGTTTCGCCTAAGTAATAAACTTAATGGACGGCCGACCCGCTAACTCGGGCATAACGTTAAAAAATCATCGTGCGAGTTGCAACAATGCAACCAACTTATTCGCTTCCCTCTTGAGCAACTGAAATAATTTTTTCAGACGAGCTTAGGTAATTAAGTAGCAGTAATTAATTAACGAACATTTAAAGCATTGATTTAAACGCGAAATCTTCAAGTAAATGTTGTAGAGCCTATTGAGAAATATTCAAATAATTTCTTTCCGTGATGATAGGTGCTGTGGTTTTAATTTCTCCGGGCTGCAAAGAAAGCACGCGAGATTTCAAAACAGTGCAACGTACCCGCCATGGTTGCTCAGTGGCTATGGTGTTAGGCTGCTGAGCACGAGGTCGCGGGATCGAATCCCGGCCACGGCGGCCGCATTTCGATGGGGGCGAAATGCGAAAACACCCGTGTACTTAGATTTAGGTGCACGTTAAAGAACCCCGGGTGGTCAAAATTTCCGGAGTCCTCCACTACGGCGTGCCTCATAATCAGAAAGTGGTTTTGGCACGTAAACCCCCATAATTTTTTTTAAGTGCCACGTGACTACGCGCAGCGACATTGGTGCCTTCAGGCATGCCACGAATGAATGATCGATGAGACACGCAGACCAAAGACACGAACAGGCCTTGAGCAACGAAGATGGGTCGAATACAATGGTCTTCGCTTCCAATTTTCCTTAGATATCTTGTCAGTTGAAGCATATGGCATTTCTCGAGTCTTTGCTAAGGGCGAGGAGGTTCTGGCGGTGGACGGCGAGGTATTGGAGATGACAGGTGTGGCCATCGCCTAAAATTTTTATTTTTTGCAGCCTATTCATGCCTTCGGCATGCATGCCCCATCAATGATAAGTTGGTAGCATTTTTGAGGGCACTAATGTCCTGCAGCGTAAGCGCGTAGTCACATGACACCAGTGGCGTAGCAACAGGGGGGGCCGGGGGGCCGTGGGCCCCGGGTGCACGGGGCCAGTAGGGGGTGGGGGGGGGGTGTCATATACGTCTGAAGACACGCGAAAATTGTCGATATCCTCGCCTTCCTCGACTACACCCGGGGGGGGGGGGGTTGACAGAAGAGCTAAGGGCCCCGGGTGCCAGACCACCTAGCTACGCCACTGCATGACACCCCTTTTTTAAATCTCGCGTGCCTTCTTTGCAGCCAGGAAAAATTTAAACCACAGCACCTATCATCATGGAAAGAAATTATTTGGATATTTCTCAACAGGCTCTACAAGCCTTAGATTAAAGATTTTGCGTTTAAATGAATTGTTGTTAATTACCTAAGCTCATTGTAAAAAAAAAAATACTTCTAGTTGCTCAAGACGGCAGCGAACAATACTAAGTTGGTTGCATCCTCGTAACACGCGCGATGATTTTTTAAAGCTTGGCCCGATTTAGCTGAAACACATTGTACAATCGGCAACTTTTCTCACATCTCCACTGCGAGAAATTGCGCGGCCACTGTGGCAGAATGACGACGACTGAGAAGTGACATCCCCGCTATCGTTTATTATTCATATTATTATTTAAAAATTTACTTGCTCTTCCGCCTCTTTCAATGGTCACCGGATAGCGCTTGTAGCAGTATCCACAAATGAGGATATACGGTATCCCCAGCCCGAGGTCCCGGGCTTTAAGAGTAATAGAGGTGTAGAAACCCAATGCTCTATACCTCTTTCCTCCATGCCACCACTAGAATAGCAGGGGAAAGGTTAATAAATATGCGGTGGAGTAGTAAGTACGGCTGGAGTATTGCAGGCGCAAGAACAAAGAACACACAGAAAAGACTAGTTTTTCAGGTTCGGCAGTTCGAGAGCAGGTAACTAGGACAGGATATATTAAGGATATTTGTTCCGTGTATGGTTCATGATGTATTGTATATTACTGCGAAGCTGTTTACCTGACGGACCTGTATGAACGAGCTGCGTGTGTGGTCTCGTGGGGGGGTATCTGGGCTGGCTAACGTCCGTAAAGTGAACAACAAAGATGGCGGCGCTGCGTGTTCTCGTAGGGGGGGGGGGGTATCTGGGATCGCTAACGTCCGTAAAGTGAACAAAAATGATAACGAACGATAGTGCAGCGCAGAAGAAAGAAAGGACACGTGATTTCCCCCGCACGCCGCACCTGCGCAGTGGGGGAGTGCACCTGCGCTGGCCGCCGCCGATTGCTGTCGTCTGCCCTCAATACAACAGCGCGGCAGTGGTGGCGGGAAAACACAGGGATGTGTGCCGCGGTAGCCACCGCGGTGTGTAAGAAGCGGACTGTGTGCATTGCAGAGGTAGAGCACTGCAGCTGTTGCAACTCCAACAAAAATGGGAAACGTGGGAAGACCACGCATTGTGCATGCACGGCCGAAGAACAAGCCGAGTACGAGAGGCGTCGACAGCAGAGACACGACTACAACCAACGACAACGTGCCCGTGCGAAGGCGGAGAATGCGGCCAGCGACTTTGCCTGCGAAGAACGTCAGCGAGAGCAGATGCGAGAGTGCAATCATCGGTAGCTTGCGCGCGACGACGACGAAGATCGCGCAATGGAGGCCGCTCATAAGCGTCAAGCTATAGGTCGTTCGAGTCTGCGTCCAAGCGGCAGAAGTGCGAGTTGCCACCTTCTTCGAGTTTCACCGGGGCGAGTTCCAAATTTAACAGGATGTTTCTGGACGCGGAGTTCGGCCATATTTGCTCTGTCTGCGATCGACAGCTTCGCTGGCTAACCCGCCGCCATATAAATGGTTCGGACCGAAATATTTCTTTTTCAATTCGGTCTTTTTTGTTCACTCTTGTCATTTATGTCATAACACGCACTGAAATGTTTCATGCTTCCCCCCCCCCCCCCCCCCTATGTAATGCCCCATCGGGGTCCTTAAGGGAAAATAAATGATGACGATGATCATGAAAGGTAAAAACAATGAACTTCATGGCGTCAGCAATTGCCCCGTTTCTAAGAGCATGCTAATAAAACCAATCGATCATTTTTTTATTTTTAGATGCTGCGGCACCTCTACTATAAAATTTTTACCTTACAGAAAGCCCCCAGAGCTTTCCAAATTGGGGCTGAGCACGAGGTCGCGAGAATGAATCTCGGCCACGGCGGCCGCATCCCGATGGGGGCGAAATGCGAAAACACCCGTGGTACTTAAATTTATGAGCACATTAAAGAACCCCAGATGGTCGAAATTGCCGGAGTCCTCCACTACGGCGTGCCTCATAATCAGAAAGTGCTTTTGACATGTAAAACCCCATAATTCCTTTTTTTCCAAATTGGGAGATTATAAAGCAAGGTGGGGCAGTCCATTTTATTCCGCGCACTAAAGCAGGTACAGGAGCAGCCAGTTCTTAGCCCCAATCAGCTGAAGGGACCTGCAGGTTTACCGCACGTTGTCGCTAAATCTTGCAGTGCGGATCCCCGCCCCGCGAGCAGTGGGCGCCTCCGTGATCGCGCTGACCGCACGACACGGTCAGAGAGAAGACGCTCTCGCAACCAAAGGATGCACGCCAGGCGTCCGCCTACCCGCGCTTTATGAGCGTCCGGCCGCCGCAACACCGTCAGAGGCGGCGGCGTCGGGTGGGACGGAGAAGCACTCCTTGCACAACGACGGCGGAACGCGCGGCGACCCTGGGCGATAATTGCGCCATCACGCGCGCACACACAAGCACTCGCTCACATCACGCATGCGCTTACGGCCACGCGCTGGCAACACACACACACAGCCAGCTGGACGGCGCGCGCGCAGTTGCCACCGCGACGACATCGGTTGCGAGACGGACAGGCAGGCTGCTGCTGCTGCTGCCATGCAGTGGTGCGCACATGCGTCGTGCAGGCGCCGGGACGACCCGGCCGTCGCGACTGTTGAGTGCGACACGGTCACACAGCTCTATCACTATGCGGAAGTGAAGGGCGAAAAGGGAACCCGCGCTGCGACAGACTGATCGCGTTTAACGTACCGGAGAAGCACCAGGTGTGCCAACCATAGCCCAACGGCAAGACATCTCCAAGTTCATTTCTCTAGCACATCGGGCCTTCCTTCCACGCGTGATCTTCAGAAATGCATCCTTCAGCATCCTCGTCCGTGCTTCCTGCCGAGCCCGTCTCCACTCGTCTGCGCTCAGCGTCCGTCTCGCTTGCTTGTCCAGACCAAAGAGCAAGTTTTCTCGCCATGAGAGACACGCCAGCGGGAGGGCTGCACATTACTTTCGACAACGTAGCCAAGGTTCTTCAGCGTGCCCCTAAAGCTGGCGAGACGAGCATAACTGCTGCATTCATTTCGCCCCAATGGGAATGCAATCGACACCCTCGACACCTTCGTGCTCGGCAGCAGAACGTCTCGACCAATGAACCACCGCTGCGGGTGATCCGCCGAGATCGCCCGCGATCTGTGACTTGGCGATGAAATTAGGCTGGTACGACGCCCATTTCGTATAGACCGAATAATGCGAGAAGTCGAATAAACCAGACTGACACTGCAGTGCGATCAAAAGCTTGCCGGATGAGCCACTACAGGTGGGAAGCGCGATTATGAAAACTAACGAAAAGTCTCGCGCCATAGGGCTGTCGCGTATACGTATATGAACAGTCGCCTCGACAGATTTCCCAAGTCGTGGGCTACCTAGAGGCAAATAAATGTCTGCCATCGAATTTACAAGCAACAATTGCTCTACAGCATGCCCTTCGAGATGTCTACAGCGCGCATGGCTCGATCTCGGAAGCCATGTTCCCAGCGTGTAGAGTTCCGTACAATACTACGTTAACTAGAGAAGAAAATCGGGCGTCGCCGTCTATGCCAGTGTCTCAAAAGGCACTGTGACACCATGACAATGTCGATAAATGGAAGGTTCGCCTTGTCTTGAACGCGACTTGTTCTGAAACGAGTCTTGGCCTTACGAATGACGGGAGAGAAAAAAAATGAGAGAGAAAGAGCGGCTGTGCGCGTCAGTCTGCCTCTTCTCTGCGTGGGCCCTGAAATTCCCCATGTGCCGCCCTCTTTCGAAGTGGTGTCGCCTTCGGCACAGATGCGTGCCGCCGCCCGCTAAATTTAACGTCGCAACCCTCAAGCAAGAAACAAAATGACAGAGCGCAAAAAAATAATCAAATAAAAAAGGACATCGTGTCTCTAGCACTTGCCCTGAAGTTTCCATGTGGGGTAAGCGTGTTCATGCTTTTTCGAATTGCGTGTTGCGTTTTTTATGGCGACAATGGTTTTTTAATCACCAGCGCTGAAGAGACTACCGATTCAATAGCTGCACAGCTCCACAACCGCTGCGGATCTACTGATGAATGAATGATCTTAAGAAGGGAGAAAGCGGCCCACAATAAAAATGAAAAGTTGTTCAACTGAAGCTACATTCTGAGGAATAACAAACACAGGATGAGAACATAAGCGCAGAAACAAGAATCCCGAAGCTCTATATAGAGTCGTAGCAAACCCTTAGTTGCATTAACTGAGCCTTTTCTCCAGGATAAGCCACAAATAAAGTACTTACAAACCTGCATACTGTTTTCTCCATGCAAAAGGCTTCTACAATGTCGACGCTCCCATGCCAAGCTGAAGTGGTAAAGACCCCTTCAAAAGCTGACAGACCGTATATTGCTCCAGCGGCGACAGGCGACGCGTCACGGCTTGGGGCGGCAGCATCACGCACTTCCGAGGCTTACGTTGCACGCATTATAGATAACACTTAAAAAGGGAAGAAAGAAAGCGAAACAAGGAAACAAAAAGGCGTTCTGCCAAATATGACGGATGTTAGGAGCCCTGTCGCTGACATCATCGCTCTAAATCTAGGTGCTCGAACATATGAAGTCTCTTAAAACGGCTCGTTCAACGACGACCTACACGTCGCGATCGCTGTTATAGAAGGCGCGGACCGTAGCAGGCCAACCGGCTCCGGCGATCCCTCTTGCGCTTGAAATACCTGTCCGATAAACGTGACGGCGTGACAGGACCTTTTACTCAACATGAACGCGGCGCAAGCAGCCCGCTTCCTGCATTGGCGTCAGACACTGACGGAAGACAGCCGTTAATTTGACGCCGTATAATTCGATCAATCCGCTTGATACGACCCCGTGCGTTCATCACGGCGGGTGCCGTTACGACTTAGTCACGCCTATTCTGCTCTCTCTCTCTCTCTCTCTCTCTCTCTCTCTCTCTCTCAGAGCTAGGGGGCGTGCGGGCATAACTGGACGAGTTCTGACGGTTCATTTGAAAGCTGTCAGCTGTAACGGTCGCGCGAAGAAATAGAGGAAAAGAACGAAAGAATTGTAAAGTTCTGTCAAGCTATAGAGCCAACGACAATCAAAATGTCATTCCATAGGTCCAGGCAAAACTGCGAAGGCGAAGGTGCGACCGGGAAATGCAGTCATACTGATACACAAAGCATTTATTTGTGTTGCTCCTGCTAATGCCCGTCGTTTTCTTGTGCGTTGCCAGCTCAGCAAAGAAATAAGTCGCTCGACCCGCTTTTTTAAAATGTAAATACACGCAGTAGGCTCGGTTTGGCCAACCCGAACATCTGACTGCTTACGCGGAGTTCGCATTCAAGTTTTTCTCTTGAATTTTTATTTCAAAAAATAGATTTGTTAAAGACATCATTCAATTGATTAGTCTAAGCACAATTACGCTTGTCGTGTGTGGAGATGGCACTAAAATAGAGGACTACTGGAAAGCAGTTTCCCATCAAGAGGAATTCGGAGGGCTTTCACAACAACATGCACTGCATATTTGCGTACACTGCGTGCTTCGGAAGCGCGACCACGTTCTGACACACCACTGCCGGTGAGAAAGGTGACAACTCGGAGACAAACCGAGCGATTGCTTCCTGCAACATCAATAAACGCGTTTCCACCAATATTTTAGGCTAACAAGTCGAAGTAAGTATACGCAATGATTCCGCACTGTACAACTGATTTCGTTTACCAGCGCGTATATAGACAAGACATTAGTAGGTAGCTAGGCAGTTCGTTGTCGCAACACTCCCAGAAATTTAAGTATAATACGCCCGTTAGGAGGAGAAACAGGCTTCCCCTGAAATAAATGTCCTGGCCGCGATATTACCATTAACGCTATTTTTTTTTTTTCGAAGCATTCTTTGGCTCATTTTTGGAGCTTCGCGGTAGGTATGTAGGTTCCTGTATCGCCATGCTTTAAGAAAAATGAAACAATGCGAGACCGATGTGAGAATCGAACTTCTGCCGTCAAGCACAGCTATAAGCCATGGTCACTAGTGACGAGACCGGTCGATTTTGCCTACTATAATGTCTTCGTAGCAACTTATGATACGTATACATTGCGCGGCGTTGCACACAGACCATGATCGCCCGAGTTAATCAAGTCTTAGCATTTTTTCGCCTGAGTACAAATGTCATCGTCGTTTTAAGATACACCACACGAAATGACCATATGTGCGTACGATTGTATAGCACGTAGTCGTTGATAACGCCTCAATCCGTGTTTCGCTTCCTTACGGTTGTCGACTACGTATGTAGAACCCAACAAGAGTCATATCATAGGCTCGGGCCGAACGGCGTGCGTAACCATGCCATTGCTGTCATACGTTCGTCTACAACGTTGCTGTCATCGTGCCGCTGTCGCCATAAACACGCGTATGCTCATGACTCACACATAGAGCTACTCAATTTGCAGAAACACGCCGGTCCACCCGGTACCGTTTTGAAAACCCCAAACAATGCTGGATGGCCAGGTATACCTGCAAAATGCTTCGCCTAACAGATTCCCACGGTATACGTGGGATCCGCACAATTTTTCTTTGCTTTTTTACCCAAACCCGTCGTCACTGATTACGCAGCCAGCTGAATACGCGCCACACCCTCCGGAATGAAGCCCGAGGATCTCGGCATGGTTCCGTCAGCGTTTCCGTTGTTATACGCACCACAGATTCGCTGTAGCCGGACGTGCATAGCAGAGCAACGGTCGCAGTACGTTTCAATGTCACTTCTCACAAACGAAACCCCTGAAAGTGATTCAAGTAAGTCGAGAGAAGGCAGAGCGCGTCATCAGCAGTATACGGAAGAAACGCCACTGCAACGCCGTCACGTAATGAAGGACAAGGCAACCAGTAAGTATGCATTTACTCGGTCACATTGCAAAAACGAAAAGGTATTACGTTTCGATTTCTCAGAACAGAAGCTCATCAAACGAGTCTGGAGAATTCTGCGAAATACGAAAAGGAATAAACCCTATGAATGAGCGGAAGTGGGTGGATGGCTCTACAAACAAGTCGTCGCCGCCGTTGTTAAAAAAAACAAGAAAGAACGAATTACGCTTGCATTTTTTTGCGTACTCGAACGCCCACCAGCGACACAACTTTACTGAGAAAGAAAAGAAACGATGGATCCCTCGAGAAATGAGTACATTAAAAAAAACCCAAATTTAAACACAGCGGTTCTAAACAATGCGGTTTTGCGCGCACGAAACACCGTGCAAGTTACATTGAACGCGCTTATCTGAATCGCTGTGTTCCGAGTTTCAAGTGGGTAGCCCTTCCCCCGGTTACGTGCGGCCTACGCACGCTGTATACGCCGCTTCTCGCCAGCTTACCGAAGGTATGCTAAGAGGTCGTGCTAGCTAAGAGTAGGCCACGTGGAAACGCCGAGTAGCCCTGGTTCCATCTCAGTCACAGAAAAGTTGGTGTTTGCCTTCAGCTAGACGGTTACGGCGTCATCGGCTTGTTTGGTTACGCCCTCTATCCTTTCTTTAGTTTATGTTTATTACATACAGCGGACCTTAGGCAGGTCCAAGCACGGTAGACAAGGGGGGGGGGGGAGGAATAAAAAGAACACAACATAGCAGATAGGCCACACAATATGAAGATCTCGTACATCTTTTAAGCCGCTCAATTCTGTTATATTTATAGGGGAAAATTTTAAAAAATAAGAGACCAGTTTTTGAACATATCAGTTCTTGCGAAGTTGGTGATAGGATCGAATGGGGCGTATACCATCGACGTCCTCTCACATATCGCCATGGTCCAAGAGGGAAGTGTGCTCCCTCTCCTACCAAACCATCAGCTGATCGGCAGCGACTCCAGGCTCCGAGGAGAAGAGTGCAGCGAGAAGTCGCCGCGAAGGATCGCGCAAAGGCGAACGCTACAATACATGCTTCCCGGAGGCGGCCAGCGCGCATTAAACGTGCACCTCCCGCCCTCCGCGATCGGGCAGCAGCCACTTGCGGAAAACGAGGCCAATTGGGGTCAACCGACCACGCAGAGCGGCAATCGAGGGGAACAGCAAATCGACAAGAGGCTCGAGCGATCGCCGGTCTGGCACGACGTGGCCTTCGTCTCCCGCGTCAAACATCCCCCTAGCTCCCCCCGACCCGGCCGACTCCAGCCGAGCGACGCCCGTTGCACGCGCAGCCCCGGAGGAGCCAACGTTCGCGGCTTGCACGTACTCGCATACGCATACACAGCCCCGATACTGACCGACACAGCCCCGCATCGCGAAGTAGCGGGGGCAGGTCCGAGTTCAAACCCATTGACCCCAACGTAATGTGTTCTTTCGTGCGAAGCTTTCATTCACGTGGCATAACGGAACAGAGTCAAAAGAGTTAAATGGATGAGCACGGGAGGAGGAAGTAGCTGCTAACTGCGAGGAGGTGAGAGCCCCTGTCGCGGACACGACGCTCAAAGGTGGACACTGTGTACTATAACGCGAGTACGTTGCACTGAAACGCAAATCACAGTACCCAGCGTATGTCCAAGAAAAAAATCAACATTTCTTTAGACCGCAAGCGATTTAATTTAACAATAATGTTTTTATTCACGCACATTCGGGGTCGCCGACTATTCAACAGATTTGAATCAAGCAGAAAAATCTACAAAGCAATTGCCAACAAATTCCTTTCTTTCCTTTTCGTGCCACCGTTTCTCGAATGGCTGGTCATTCACCCATGATGTCGGGGCATGCACAGCTTGCTTCGCGTCGGGAATTTTCTCGTGTAGTCATAAGGCCTCCGCGAAGCACAGCGGTCGAAATCACCCGTTAAATGGCCGCAGAAAGAGCAAACGATGATAGAGCAGTCCGTAGACACACTGCAGAACTGGGACGAAATCTGCCGCTCCCCGTCCGTACTGTATATACGGCTGACCCTCAACAGGGGAGGCAAGTAAGCCGACTACACTGTCGCTAACGGCTTCAACCAAATTAAAAGCTTCCCACCACCGCGAGCTTGACCTTCCTCCATACCCCCTCCATCGCTCTCGTAAACGTGCGAGAACGACGCGGCTTTATTTCTTTTTTTCCTGCGGCACATAAATGATGCGCGGACCCGCAAATGAGCGCGCCGCACGTAAGTGGCGACCCTTGTGGGAGAAAACGCCGATTGCCGACTTAGTACGGCGGGCTCAACGACCCCGGCGCCTGCCGCTTCCTCGTACTGCAGCACGCTTCGCCGCTGTGCAGCAGCAGCGCCAGGCTACGATACGCCGCGGAACAACCGAGAGAAAGAACGTCTGCGTCGCAAGTTAGAAACTAAGCACCGAGTCACAGCGATAACGCCGTTCGCGTTCAGTGCGTGTGTTGTACTGCGGCGCATTAACGGGTTTGCGCCCGAAGCAAGGAGCAGACGACGACTAGAGGTCGTGGCGAGCAGACTCGCCGTAGTGAGCGCGTTATATATCGAGCACCTGACAGCACGTACAGTCTACCAGAAACATTAACGGGACACGTGCGAATATCGGCCTTTAGGGCATGGTTCTTGTAGCTTGAAGGGGCCCTGAAACTGTTTTGACGATCTTGTACAAACGTACTGAGTCGTTAGGGTAGGTCCTTCTGATCGTTAATTGACATAGATCTAAGTGCTCCGCGTAAAGCGTGCAATTTATTATAATGTTCTAAGAATGTACATCGCTACCAATCGCAGCACGCCAGTGCCCCGAGTTTTCAGCCGCCCCTTACCAAGCGACGCGAGGTGACCATATGACGCCAGTTGGGCGAGCTATCCGATTGGCTGCCCAGGGCGCGTCATCGATAACTTTTCCAACTTCATGGTGAACAAATGTTTTTCGTAATAGTTTGAATGTTAGTTATTTTGTTTCCATAAAAACAGAGTAGCAGAGAGAGAATACGCAAGGACAATTTATCACTACACTCAAGCACTTCCGGCACATAGCAATTGTCGTCTGCTTGTGTTACAACGTTCTCCGTGTTGCAGCGAGCTGCGGGGTCTGTGTTGGTCTCGATCTGCATTTTTGCGAACACCATGGTTCGCCCTTGCGTTGCGGGCTGCAAACGTAGCGATCGGCGACATGTCAAGCTGCGACGTCGTCTCCCTCCGCAAGGCAAACACGCGAGCGGAGTGGCCGCATCGCTGGTTGTCGGTGTCCGATCGGCACCACCGTCTACGCGTTTGCGGCCGTCACTTCACGCCGAAGGATTACTGCCACAATAGAGAGTTTTAGCGTGTCCGGTATTCTAGAAAACGCAAGCGACAACGCAATGGGCTTGGGACTTTTATGGGATGAGCGGATACACAAACGTGAACGGCCTGCACGGTGCAGCCACCAGGTGGCACAGAGCTCAACCAACCACAGAACTAATATAGCAGTAACGAAGTGTATTCTACTTTAATGCTGGTGTAAATTTTTGGCAGGAGCGTAATCGCGGACATGTTTTTCTAAATGTTTAAAATGTTTTACACTTGGTTACAGCAATATTAGCTCTTTCTTTAACTGGCAAAGCTCTGCGCCACCAGGTAGCTGGACCGTCCAGGCAGATCGGGCCGCTCACGTACGTCTACGCTAAAGCTCCATCACAGCAATTGTACGTATCATGAAGGGGCTTTAGTTCACACCTCCACCCATCCGTCAAAACGCCCAGCTTCTCTGTGGTTACCGCAATACCTTACAAGCTCGGCGCTACAACAGAACGTTCGCAACGTATGCTGCTTCGATAGCTCTCGCTTGGGATCGACTGCCAAGCGGCTGGCGGAGAGGTTGGAGAGGCTTCGCGCGCTGGCTCCAAGACAACAGGAAGTAGACGAGACGACTTCCCATCACACACAGAGCCAGTGAAGGCGGAACTTAGTCGCGATCACTCGGCGAACGAGTTGAGAAGAAATAACATGGCTATGGAGGAGGGTAGCTTGTAATCGCCCGTATAGTTTTGTTCATATGAGACGCTTCAGACAAATTGTCGGGCGATAGTTTTACTGTGGCTGTACCCTACGAGTCTACAAAATTTGGCCGAACCGTTTCAGGGACCCTTTAATGGATCTACTTACTATTATTACTGTTATTATTTTGCGAGTTCCTGTCCCGTGAGCTCTTGCGGTCGACTGTACAATCGCGAGTAAGCTTGCAGACCCCAACATCAGCAATGAAAGAAATTCGAATTTCTTTTCGCGCAGTTCTGCAACGTGCAATTGCTTCAGTATGCTGCATTGGTAGGACACGCATATATGTTGACTATGCCACTTGTTTTCAGACAGAGTGCACAAGCTGCATTAAAAAAAAAAAAGGAAGAACCTCCCTCCCCCCCACACACAGGGGTGAGGGGGGGGGTGTAGCGAGGGTTTCTTGCGGCAAAGGGGGCATCCAGAAACCCGCTCTCGGCAGACCTCTAATGCCGGTCATACACTATTTGTGAAGGAAGTACACATATGGTTTGCTCCAACAAGGGAACACCCAACTAAATATTCCGTCATCGATCACAGCCTAGATAGATCACAGAAGCCTCCCTCCCTCTCTCCCCCTCCCCCCCTCTCTCTCTACACACACACACATATATATATATATATATATATATATATATATATATATATATATATATATATATATATATATATATAGTTAACACATGGGCGTCTGCCCAATGACATCGTACCAGCCGCGTTTTCGAGACGCAGTAGAGGAAAAGATGGTCTTAATATGTTTATTACCAGCTAGGTTGCACCGCGATGCATACGAGTATTGCGGCGCATTTCACAAGCAAACAGGACCGGTTTCGCACACGTGTCCTTGTCATCAGTCGATACACCGGTATAGCGCCTGCCCTCTGGCGTGTCAATCGAGGGCAGGCGGAAGAACATAGTACATGGAAAATGCACCGTATGCCCTTCGGGTATCTTTATTGTCTCGCGTACATGTGACAGAATACGCAACGACTGCCTTGAAGCGGGGAATGAAGTGCTGAAATAATAATTGCAAGAAAGATGACGCTGCCTCCCATTTTGTATGGATGCAGTTGCTCATGGAATATATGCGATGTTTTAGTTCGCTTGATTTAATCAACATGATGCCTCGGTACAACGCAAATACCAGACAGAAGACACAGAAAGAAGCGACGAGGTCAAGCGTTGTCTTCGTTGCGTCTTTCTGCTTCTTGCATTTCCAAGCACAGTGGAAAGTCACCGAGAAGCCAAATCTGTCACGTTTCTAAATTACGCCTAACGCTTCCCTTCCTCTTGTTCTCTCCGGCCTTTCGTTTATTATTATTATTATTCGTCATCGTTGCCGCTTCGTTACCGCTGCTGTTATAACTGAACACAGCGGAAAGTAAACGCAGACGTGGCGACAGCCGTTATCGGAACGTGAAGATCGATGAAAACTCGCGGCGTGAGAGTACGCAATGAACACAACCACCCATCGAACAGCCGAAGTGAACGCTCGCCGAAATCGAGTAACGTCACGTATGCTCAAGGGTTGCGACGTCCGACACTTCTGCACCCAGACCTTCCGGACTTCAAGACCTTCAAGAGCCTGGGAGAGTGCTCAGTCGGTCTCCACACCGACTCGGAGCGGCGCCGTGCCAGCAGGAAAGGGAAGGGAGAGAGCACTGCTTTCTTTCGTTAAACATAGGTGGAGTGACCTACCTGGAGATTATAGGGAACAAGCGCACTATGCAGCAGCAGCAGCACTACAAGTAAGCGCCGGCAACGTGTTGCGCTAGAATTGCTACTTTCACTTCGCGTTGCCGGGTTGTCCTGCTATTGCAGCGTTGTTTTCCACGCCTCGATCGCGTTTCTCACCCTGACAGGTCGTACCGTACGCTTCTACTCGGACATCAATGCACGGAAGAAAATCTCCACGAAAAGAAAACGTTGATGGTCACTTAAGGGAAACCCTCAAAAGTGCTACCAAAGATAGTCGCAGCGGGCCCGACAACAACGACGATGGCAGAAGCGATGCGACAGCACGACGCCGACGGATCACATGTCGTTCAACAGAGACCGGATCCAGACGTAGCCTACTGTGCGCCAATGAAACTTTACGACGATAAGCAGGTTAACTGCGACAGAGGCCGTAATGACTGGGCGAAGTACACTGAACAGCTACGGCTGAAGAAAAGTTACAGACCACCAGCATTGCGTCGGCCTATGATCGCCTATACGCGGGTGGCGGAAGGGAAGCGGCCTGCACACACATTGCGGCTACGAGATGCCCTGATAAAGCAAACGGGTGAGTGTCGCAACCGAAAAGGGCCAGAACGGCACCGCACGCAAGCGCGCGCACCAGCACCGAGTGACAACCTCCCTAGGACTGGTCGGTGGCTAAAACGGAGGGCCCACAGATGTTGGCTTCTCCTCATGAAGCCTTTCACCGTGGAGAAGGCAGCTTTGACGAAGGCTTTTAAGGATCTGACGGAGTCATTCAGGCCGTCACCTCCTGGTGCGAGATGCTAAGAGCGCGCTTATATCGCCGCTGAGTGGGTTTCGCACGCACTGCATTTTTGAATAATAATAATAATAATAATAATAATAATAATAATAATAATAATAATAATAATAATAATAATAATAATAATAACCAGCCGGTGGGTTTGCATTCTCGATGCACTAACGTTCGATCAGGATACAAATACCATTCGATTAATCCAGTACGAAGCCTGAACCAGGTGCAATAAATTGCGCCGTAAGACGACACGGTTTTTATACCTGTCGGTGAAACGAATAGTGACATGGAGCACTTCTAGATACTATAGTTCAGGAAGCTCGGGAAAACTGAGCGTACGTAGTATATCCTAAATGAATAAATGAATGAATGAATGAATAAATAAATAAATAAATAAATAAATAAATAAATAAATAAATAAATAAATAAACACGGTAGTTGACGAAATATCTCGCGGTGAGTTTTTGCCTAACGCAGGGCAGGGCGCATATTTCGGCAAATCGATGTATGCGGCCAACTTGGCCGCATACATCAAGAAGAAAACGCGAGAGTGTGTCGCCACACAGGTAGGTGAAATAAACAATCCGCACCGCTACACGCGGCGGGGCACTGGCGCGGTTTATGTGCGCCGCGATCACGTCACGCCGAGCGACTCGAATCGAGCGTCCTTCCGCGGTCAGTGGAGCGAGCGTCCGCAGGGAAAGCGACCGGGCGTCGGTTCCGCTTTGGGAGGACAGGCCGTGACTATCCCCCCCCCCCCCCCCCCCCGCCACCGTGCATCCGGTCACAGGCTCGGCACAAACGACGCCGCCAGCCAGCGGAACGGCGGCTCGGACACGATACCACGCGTACATTGCGCGGGAATGCGCCGAGAATGTGTGTGACCGTCTATCCATCAGCCACACCGTGCCGAATCACGCCGAATCTCGTCACTTACCCTTCTGTGTTACGCGACTCGTAGCATAACGCCTCGCTATGGAGGTACGGTAACGGCTCAGCCTGCTGCCGACGTTCATTGAAAATTATCTCCCCGAAAGGGATACGTCCAGAATACAGGACCCAGGAGACCACCGTTGACCTGGAAGGGTACTTGGGAAGTGCACTGGGAGCGAGACCACCCGGGAACACGCAGCGTAACATGACTACTCTTGCTGTGAGCAGCTGGGCGTGACAGTACAACGAGGTCAAACGCAGTATACTGAGCTCTTGTTGCTGAACCAAGTTCGATTGTGTGGCGCAGAACCGTGACACGACAGACAGACGAAAGACATGTCCTCGCACAAGGATACAAACGGCCCACATAGTTACCATGAGCCTGCGGCCAACTTGCACACCAAGAAATTTCTTTTGCTTCCAGTAAACTGTCTACCGAATACGACGTAGTCTCAAAACTGAGCATCGCGCGCCGCAGCCTCGAGTATCGTGGAAAATGAGAGAGTGGGTACGAGGCCTCTGTGATAACACCGAAGACGAAGGAGCGAGGCTGGCCGCTTCCTCCACGACCGCGTGTCAGGGATTCAAACGCGACTCATTTGGTATTCAAATGGGCCTGCGCGGCCCTGTCGGGTCATATGTGCGCCCAGTTAATTAGCGGGACCCGTGAAGCGCAGCGTCCTTAGAGAGTCGCGATAAGTGGCACCGCGCATACGCTTGCGCGTGTATGTTGTGTATCCCGCGCAACCACGCCGAATGATCCTTATTGGCGCGCCACGGTGCAACGCGTGCGATGCTGTCAGAGGCGTGGAGAAGGAAGCAATGAAAGCAGTCGACAATGCGACGACCGCGAATCAATGTGTCGCATCTCGATCGGTCGTTCCTCTCCGGCAAGGTCGCAGACGACGATTTGAGAAACAGCGCCATCGCGGCGGTGTATTGAACGCTAATGCGTAGACACAACATGCAAACTCTTCTCCCCTGATCGCTTACAGATTGCCCCAAGCCGAGCACGAAGACTGCGAACGTGCGGTTTATTATTTGATTTCCTGCCCTTCTCGCAAAACAAGTGCGCAATCACGGAGCCAGACTCAGAACGGTGCGGCTGGCCGTGCGAAGTGACGAGAAAGAACAGAGGCAAAGGGAAAAGATATTGTGGCACCTACATTGTCTAGCTGTCCTTGTGTTTATTAATTTTTCTAAACTAATCACGAGTAGGTTCACACACCATTCCTTGTGTGAACTGGTAGCTTATCGTAGGAGTTTAATGGCTCGCCTCGTATTTCTTTTTCACTTTGCAATGCAATGATTCAGCAATTGATATGGCAATTTTCGCCTTTGTGTGCCTACTCTGTTGTGCAATTATGTCCATGTAACATTTACTATTATTTTATTGTGGGTACATTTTTCATGTCGCATGCTATTGCATTGTGCAAATAATGCTTTTGATACGAAATGCATTGTTTTTTTTACCATGTTCAACACAGGTTGTTTTATGTTGACGTAAGAGTACTCCCTCCTTGCTGAATGCCTTCCTGAAGGCCATGCAAGGTATTCATAAATAAATTTGTTTAAAAGTAAATAAACATGCCCTAAGCAGACATAATGAAAAGCGACTACTATTTTTGTGTTTGCTGTAATTAATATTTTAATCATTACTGTTTTTAGTTATGCTATAATGCCTGTTTGGGTGGCAACTACATACAATAATATAGTAAATATTACAATTGTACACTTTGTGCACAATTTCTTGCTCCATCCAGCCTTGTGACCGCAGCATACAGCTGGTAATGGCACGCAAACTCACACAGCACAGCATACGAATTTTCTTTATTCCGCAAAAAGAAAGAAAGAAAAAAAAAAACTTTCTTAAAGCTTGCTGTGCCTTAGCTTGAACATTCCTTGACCTCCACCTTGAATATTTGCTTTTGAACCAGCATACTTTATTTACGTGTGTTCAGAGGTTGCACTACCCTGTTTTATTCATGCTTGTGTCCCCACTATGTAATGCCTTTCAGTATTTTGTGGTACTTGAATAAATAAATAAATACTTATTAAGTAAATAAATTAAGAAATACATCAAAAATTCAATAAATAAATTAATTCTGAGGCATACTTGCCAAGAACATGACATAATTACGAGGCCCGCTGTAATGGGGGCTTTGGATTAATTTTAACCACCTGGGGTTCTCTAATGTGCATCTAAATCTAAGTACAGAGCGACTGCAGTGTGCTTGCGTGGTCCGATCACGCTACGCCTCACTTCAGGCCCTATCACGCAGGCAGTTTGCATAGACGAAAGCAAGCCCTGGCATCAACAGGCGATTCGTTCAAAGCTTTAAAACCACCTAAAAGAAAAACAACGGTAAGTGTGCATAACCCGCAAACTGTGAAGTATAACAAGATTCCAGCATGCGCCAAACCCTTTGAAGATATATTCCACTTCTACATGCCAACATAAATGTAGCGGGAGTATGTGTGTTGAAAAGAAGTTTACGTATTTGAGAATAAATAGGCACCAGCAGGCACTTTGCCCCTCGTGTACTGTCGGGCACCATTTCCAAATCAGTAAGAGATCACGTGGCAGCGTAAAATATACTATATATACATGTTTTTTTCTTGTTTAATCCAAGCTAAAGAAACAATACCAGAGCGTTTGAAAGGCTCCCAGACCCATGAAATGCACTCCGTTGTATGTGCCGCAGTGCAGAAAATGAGCCGGCCAGGCCCTTCCTTGAACTTGCGCTCTCTCCATACGAGTGGGTCGGCTGGAGCAAAACTTGCAGGCACGCACAATCTCGGAAGCCATGGTAATCGTATCACAGTTTACGTCACGAAGAAGTCAATGAGAACAGCAGCGCTGGCAGCACCGTCTCGTGACAGTTTCTTCAATCGCACCTGTTCCCCGTCGCCTATGCCTTTTTCCTTGCTTTACGGTTACTCAGTAAGGCTTTTCCGATAATGTTTGGAACCAATTCGCGCCCATACCTTAGTTCTACCATTTCAATGTCGTTGTATTGTGTCATTAATTGTTCACACAGAAAGGGAGAAACAAGCATTCCCCTGTGCGCTAATGATTGTAGATGACAACTTTTTTGCACGAGCAGACAGAACATGGTCAACGCAATTACAGTTTATACAGTAAGTATAGAACATGGTCATTACAATTATAAGCCATGCAGATCAGGGAGCCTGAAAAAGCGGAGTTGCAGGAAGAAACAAATCGTTAGTCACGACTATTTATGTGAGCATATTTAGTTAACACCGAGCCCATTTTGTGAGCATGTCACAGCATCTATCCAGGAGTAAATAACGACTTAGTAAATGAGGATGCCTGCCTGAGCTCTTGGGATTTAAAGATAGCGGGAGAAGGATGAATGAATCTGCAAAAGTGATGAGTTAGACCACTTAAGGATCAAGGGCTTGAAGGTAGGGAAAGCACAGGATGAAATGAACCTGATCTTTTTAGGACAGTTGATTGGCTGAAGGAATAAATGCTTATTTAGAGTAAATGTGGAAATGCTTTAAGATTCAATGGCTTGTTCGCCCAAACCATGACCTTATGTACTAAGAATAAACACATTATAAATGCAAATGTAACGAACTTGGTGGCACTCAACACCTGTTTCTTAAGAGGACATTTATACTATCCACTCACCCTTTCATCGATGCCTACTAACCGAAAGCAAGCATCCATGTGGACACACACGAGATGCAGTAGGCAGGTAAAAGTAAACATCTTGGTCGTACCTGCCCTCCTTCTCCATTGCAAGAGAGATGCTCCTAACAACTTGTCCCATCTAACGTATCAAAGCTTGCTTCACGAACACCTATCGCCCATCATTTGAGAAAAGCTCGGAGGACCATATTGGTATGCGCAACAATCACAGGTTTGCGCAATAGTGCAGTCCCCGAAAGGTTGAAATGAACCCATTAGAAAAAAATACCTTGTGAAAATTGAAAACAAGAATTTGTGGTGTACATGCATGTTCTGTTCTCTTTTGCTTTCAAACTGTTGCCAAGCTTTCGTTTATGCACAAGGTTGGCCAGAGAGCTACTTGCGGTTGTTAGCACACATGTGATGTAGCACAATCTGATATACCACAAGCGGCACTCCTTGCAAAGAGGTGAAAGTATGAAAAAAAGAAAATAATAATAATAAAGCAACACCTCAAAAGACAATGCAAAAAAAAAAGAAAGTCAAACAAGGAAATAACACCAAACTCAGACAAACCATCGCAGCTTGAAGAGTCAGTCAGTCTGCATGACGTCGACCAATGTCATTGAGGTGTGCATGTGCACCAGATTTGTACATAATCAATTACATGCAATTAATTGTAATAAGCAATGTTTTTTGGCAATTTTGTAACTTAACAATTAACACTATATGTAATTCAATAAACTTTTTTCAGTAACCGATTACATGTAATCAGTTGCATTTTTGATGAAACAAGCTATGACAGGCAATACAGCATTAGAGTCGAAAGAGATGAAGACATTTAAATGGGTTACCTCTTTCCCACAATCAGTGTCCTGCAGCTATGCTTGGGTCACATGAACATGACAGGCTTGCAGATCTGCACACTCCTCCGGGAGGTCCGACCTTCTCATAAAACAAATTTCTCTCCCTCTCTCTTGGAAGCACTCATAGGTGGCCTTCATAGGTGATAGGAGCTGGTGCTGAATTGTTCTTAACTTAAAGGGATCTATGACTTGTCTGATACAGACAGAAGTTTTTGGCAGCTCAACCGGTATATCTCTATCCATTTGACATTACGTTACTCATATATACCGATCTCTGTGATTGTACCACACAAACAGTATATATAGGGCTGGATAATACGTAGCATTTATTTATTTACTTACTTATTTATTTATTTGTACATACTGCAGCCCGATCGGGCTATAGCAGGTGTGGGTGTGAAAGGCAGAGCAGTGACAAATAATAAATAATACAGGCAATATGAACAATACAAACCAATACAGACTAAAACTATTCAATGGCCGCCAAGAATAAGTTTAAAAGAAGAGAACGAGTAGGACCAGGCAAAGAATTCCAGTATTCGATTACACAGAGAAATAAACTGTATTTAAAAGTGTCCGTACGGGCAAAATAAGGTGCAATGTTTAGGTGATGATGACTTCTAGTATTAGATGGTTTTGCAGGAGTTAGGTTGTTATCTGAAGATATACAGCAAGAGGAGTTAATAATGCAATGCAAAAACTTCAGTGATTCAGTGCGTCGGCGATCTGAGAGCGGTTGTAAGCCTAGAGATGAAAGCGCTGTATAAGGTGAAAAATACCTATCGTACCTATGGCATATGAAGTGGATCGCTTTCTTTCGGATGGCCTCAATCTGACTAATGTCACACTGTTTGTGCAGATTCCACATGGGAGAAGCATATTCTAGTATAGGCCGGATTAGCGATTTATACATTATTAGTTTAGTATCCCTTGGGGCTGTGGTCAATGTGTGGCACAGATGGCCTAACTTTCTCAATGAAGTTGAGGATATTAAATCTATGTGCTTTGACCAAGACATACTGGGTGTGAAAACAAGACCAAGGTATTTATATTCACTAATGCTCTGAATTGGAGAATTATTAGCTTTGTAAGTAAAAGCGGAAGGCATTGTTTTATTAGTGAAAGTCATAACAACAGTTTTACTGATGTTAATTGTCATTTGCCAGGTTATATATTAAGTAACATTACAGATTTGGACACCTTTTCAAGGAACATGAATGTTCGCTGGCGTCTGTTACAATTATTCGTTTACATTTAGATGGCTAACGAGCGAAGGCTGCAGAAAGAAGTTCCACCAGACATTGGCCAACAAAGTGAAATGGCTTGATAGCGATGGTCACTTCAGACGTTGATGCCGTGGAATCACCTAATACGATTTCTTTAGTTTTCCCTGGACCTGTCGCTAACGCCTTCCCCTAGCTCCAGCAGCAATGAAGCGCTGTGCTTCGTAGAAAAACCAGACCCGAGTATTGCGGCATTGAGTAATCACAATCGTTTGAGGAAGATGTTCATACATTACTACACAGCCCTTCTCCCCAGCATGCACATTGAGAGAGTTTTCAGAACCGCTGCCAGAGGTGTTCACAAGAAAACGAGGTAAGATTACCAAATAAAATTTTGAAAAGGAATACTTAGTGAAGATAAACAGCATGTGCAGGTCTGCAGAGGACGCATTAAAAGAATCAGGCCAGCTCATTCTATCTACTGTATTTGTGCAATATTAATGAAGGTAAGGAGGAAAGTAACATTAATATAATCGCTTACATTTTAGTAATTGCTGAATTACTTTTGTGGGACAGTAATTAGTAATCGCAACCAATTAAATTTTTGAAAGAATTGTAATTGGTTACTTTTTCCTGTAATGCGTAGAATTCTTACGTACACTCGGCAACATAACGAAGATGCAGCCAGCCGGTCAACAAGGTAGGAGGCAATCGACCAGCGCGCTGTTATTTCCCAATGCGAAACAACTGAAAATGCATTAACGAAGTTGCAGCATTACCGTTACTATACATGAACGCACAGAACGCGCAAACGCATTACGAACGCACAGTACGATGATTTAACGGCATCCCCTTTGAAACGGGGCAGTGAGAAAGTCACCGAGCGCATTGCCAGCGCCTCCTGGCATTGGGAACACGAACTTTCTCGCGCCGCCTAGCGGCCGTTTTGAGAAGAGGACTTGACGTACCTTACGTCAGCTATCGTGCCTACGTGTACTCTACTCCAATGTCTACTCCGAGCCCGTGCAGTGGCTCCCTCTATCGCGATCTCCGCGAGGCATGGCGGCGCCACATTCAAAACCGGCTTTCAACAAGGCGTTCTTCCCGGTTCATTTTTGCGGGCCACCATGGGCCACCCTTGTTTCACTCGTTAGGAAAGTGGGTCGCCGCCTGCGCCCTTCGAACAGGCTGCGTCGCCGACGGTGCCGCACCAAGCGCGCAGCAGACAGCACGCTCCGCTGTTGGCACCGATCCACGATCCAAGCTGCGCCGCCGCTGGGGGAGGGGGGGGGGGGGGGGGCTTATGGCTGCATTAAAAGTACACTCATTGAGGGTCCCCGAATGGGCACGAGCTCTGTCCGTCGTCCCAGTCGTATGCATGCTGCGAGCGCTTTAATTCGTGCAACTTCGCTTATTGGCCAAGCAACGGATGGTGCGCGTGAGCTGCGGCCCGCGCTAGAGCAATTAAACTCTTGACGGCACTCGCTGCGTACATACTGTCCACGTCAAACGTCGACGGGACCAATCGCAATGTCCTCATCCTAATTTGCGGGTCTTGATCATTGGCATCGCGCACTTGCTCCTACCGTCCACCGCGTCTATCATCGGCATGCGCGCCGCTCACACCAAGGTGCTTGTGGGAACCTCCCAAAAATTTAGAACAGACTCCGCTCACCAAACCGCACTGCGCCTGCCGTGTGCCTCCTAAAGACGTTCGCTTCAGCCGTACGGAAATTACGTACGTAACTGGCTTGCATATTTGCACGTTTCTCTTTGGCTGTGGCAACGGTGTATTTTCCAGTGCACTGTCGAATATGGACGGTATAGCGAATTAGAAGTAGACATTTAATCTCCTTCATGTTGAAGCATAGCCTCATATAGAGGAGAGGAGGCTATGGTTGAAGAATATTGCCATGTTCACTCTTTAAGCAAATCAGAGGACGCTATGAGAGGGCGGTCCTGCTAGCCAACCAGAGATGCGAGATGGCGAAATCGAGTGTAGAACAGCATGTTAGGACGAACTGAACGACGCGTCTCAACACAACCCCAGGCTCTTTCCTTATTCATACTCCGGCGCACGGGCAGGCAGCTGTGAGAGGTATGCGAAGCGAATGCCGACGCGCGCGCACGCCGTTAATCGTGCTCGGGCTATCTAGAATAATCGACTACGTGAAAGCGGGCAAATGAGAGCGCCCGAGGAAGTTGGGATCAGCTTTCGACTCGAGGGAGCTGCTCCTTCTGCAGACATTATAGGTACCGTCGACCTAACACGAGGGGCGTATATAGACGGGTTGGTGGACCCCTTCAAAAACGTAACCGATTCCTTGCATTCACGAAACGCATTTTTAGCTTTATCTTACAATCTCCTCAAATAGCCACAACTGCCTCCCGCCCTTTCTGTGCATGACAAGGAAGAGAAAAAGAAGCAACGCTAGCCACGCCGTCGATGTATCAGTCAACACGTGCGCACGAAATACCTATGCTTTCGCAGAAGCACCGGAGCGTTGAGCAATCTTCTCAATAAAAACGGCCACATTAGAGGGCTGTACAGTGACCTAGAAAGCACGGCTCTCCAGCCAATTAGGAAAACGAGTGCGCCGCTCCACTGCGTTCCTCCGCGCGCTTCCGAAGCCAAACGAGCCGAGCAGCCTGGTCCCGGGAACGGCGAGCAGACGACAGTGAAAATGTGCTCTAGCTGACGAAGACGTTTGGCCCCGTCTCGTAGAACGATCACTTTCGAGGACAATTTCTTTTTCAACCTCTGTGCTACGTCATGTCCAGCGCGATGTCTAATCTACTCGCATTTTACGGAAGCGTTTGAGCACCGCCATCTTGGGCTGTTAACGCCGTCGTGTTTCATCTGCGACAACCAAATGCACGCTACAGTCGACTCCTAAGCATGAAAACGGTCGAACGCATGCAGTTGGTCTTTCATGACAATACAATTTCGACGTCACTGCATGCGCCCAAAACGAATTGTTCGTACAACCCACGAGGGCGGCAGCCAGGAAATTAAATCGTCTACATACTTTCTGACGCCGACTGGCGACAGCCCCAGACCTGCTCGTAACACCCGCCATGTTGCACGGCAGCTGTCGCTGGCGCTACTGACGCAGCAACTGGACTCATGGGGCCGGTCCGGAGCCACGAAAACGGAACAAGGGCCGCTCACGCCCAGCGCGGTACGACATTACGCGCGGTCATTACACGGGCCAACGCGTCTCGCAGCGGCCCGTGCGAGACGACGTCGTGCGATGGGAATAACCGCAAAAACGGGGCCGGTCCCGCGGCGCGCATCATCATCATACCCTTACGAAGCACGGCATTACGCCGAGAGACGATACGAGGACGGCCATCCGCGGTTACCAGTAACAATGGCTCGTGGGGACAGCAGGGAGCAGACAAGAACAACAACAAAAAAGTAGGTTTAAGTTGAAATGCAGGAGTAATGCAAATGGGCTGCGATTTCTGGCCGGCAGCGTGATCGGGGACACGGCGTATCTCCTGCGCGTGGTTCCCAAAGCAGACGGCGGCCACGAGTTGAGAGGGTGAAAGGTCCTTGTCGTTAAGGGCCTGTGTCACGCTGAAGACAATCACAGACTTCACTGTGCTAATATTTCATAAAGCAGACCAGTAGTGGACTCGGAATCAATATACAGTGTGACTGTGGGTCTGTCGGGTAAATAATAATTGTTGAGAGGCACGCAGAAGCCACTTCTTGGCATGCCTCAGCTGCAAAAGGCAATGCATAGAAGCTGCTTGTGGGCGTGTAGTGTGCAACTGTAGGCGAAAGTCTTGGACTGGCGATGACAGCAGCATACTACGTGAGCAGAACCAGCACTGCAGGTGGCCGATTAGCAAGAGGTAGTGTGTCGCTGATTTGTTTGTGCATGACACATCCGAGTTCTGGAGACAAAGGGGACTCAGACGACTGGGTAGCAGGTAGAAGTGACAGTTGGTGCACAACTTCCTCTCGAGGGAGTTGTCTGATTTCGTCGAGCAATTAGGAGTAGGCGAAAGCAGCACTGGAACTATTGGTTAGGACTGAAGCAGTGTCGTCCGGCACGATAGCTCGACGCATAGTAAAGCGTCGTTTGTGGAGCCCGTTGTAGCTCTGGCACAGGGTATACTGACCTCGTCAACCGTCTGAGAATTTTTTGACAAGAGCAGTTTGGACGGGTCATCCTCTATGCCTTTTATTACATTTTTTATATTTCCAGTTTCTGCCATAGTAGGATTAATGCACCGACAAAGATCAACTACATCTTCAATATAGCTGGTGAAGTTTTCACCCTTTTGGTGAGCGTGACCGCGCAAGCGTTGTTCTGCACGAAGCTTGTACATAACAGGGCGACCAAAGACTTCTTTGAAACAATTCGTAAATGCTGTCCAGGTGGAAAGGTCGGACTTATGATTTCGGAACCAGAGATTAGCGACTCCAGAAAGATAATGATGTCACTCAGTTTAGCTGTGTCATCCCATTTGTTAAGCGCAGCCATCGGTGCTGCTGAAAATGGGAGGATCTCGGTGTAGAGCACCGGAGCAGACGACAGGCGATGCCTGGGGAGGATCAGGCTGTGTGTGGTCCTCAGGCATAGCCGAAACGGAAGGGAACGTCCAGCTGCGGAGTACCAGGTCGGGAAAGGGCCCAGCACCTCCACCAAATGTCGAAAGGTGTTCTGGTTTAATTAATTACGCTTTCAGGGAGTACAGCATCGCAGCGAGAGGTCACACCGCTCAGGCAATACGGGCACAGGGCTTCGACCAACTCATATTCGTCATTGTCTTTGTCGAAGCAGCTCATACTGCTCGCTCTTCTCCAGTACATAATAAATAAATGCAAGGCAGAAAGCCACGGTAGCATGGCAGTGTAGGCCATTGAGTTAATGAAGGTTGTCTGGGCTGATTCACAGTATGACCAGGAAGCCAAACGCACCTGGACGCTACATTGTAAATTAATTTCTTAAGTGAACACTGTAGAAGTGGACTAATAAAGCAGCGTCTGTCTAGCTACTTTAACTATACATGTGCTGTAATACACTTGGGCCCAGTAGGACACCAAAGCACAGAGTGCTTTACAGGTTCAAAAACTGTCTTCTTTGATTCATGTCTTCATTATCTTTCACATGTCTTATTTGCGTGAAACGTGAACTGCAATAGATATTCTGAGAATATGCATCATTGCTTAAAGCCAACGAAATGCAATATGTAAATGTGTTGTAAAAATCATATCAAAATGATTTCCTAAAAAGAACAATGCACCTTTTCTAGCCTCATTAAAGAGCAATATTTTAACATGAATGAAGCAACAGAAGAAAACAAGATTAAGAATTTTAACAATGTCCAACTTATCCAATTATCTAAGATTGCCTGAAACATTCCCTAAAACACTGAGTGGAATGATTAATCTGCAGAACAATGCACTGTATGTTTTTTACAATGCTTTATCCCTCTGTACCTTATGTGAGTGAACACTGCACAACTAGCGAGATGTGCAAGACTGAACAGATCTATCCCAGCAGCCATGACATGCTGTAAATACTGCTAAATATATACACAAAGCTTTATGAGCCTGTCTTTCATCAGATTAATTGCACTGACTGAAATAGGCACAGTTCAATAAGCACTGTCAATCAGGGTCACTGCTATAAAGCAGAAGCTGTAAATGCATAGGGTGCCAAGTTGAACATGCAGTATGCAATTACGCCTCGCTGGTGAAGCTCACATCAAAAACCAGAGAACCAATACAAAAAAGAAAGCCATCTTCCTCAGCGAATGTTAAAACTAAAAAGTGGCATAAATAAACATCCACATCCAATACGTACAAGCCAAAAGAAGAGCTAAACATCATACACATGCACAAAGCATGCAACATTCCTTAGACACACACAATGTGTACACTATAGAAAGCAGAGCACACAAGCCTTGCCTTTGCCTGTGTGCCAAGGGCACGATCTACACTGACCTTGGCGTCGTGGTGCAGGACTGCAGGGCAGGGGGCTAAAGTGCACCGTTTTGGGCATGCAAGGCGATTTTGGCTGCATCGGCAAACTCCGCCTTGCCAAAGCAGGACGGCTCATGCTAGCCCCGTCCAACTCTGGACCAGCCGGGCACCCAGGGGAATGGTGGGTGTAAGAGGCCGGATTGGGGTATGGGTTAGGAAGGAGAGGGAGGAGGGGACGAACTCTGGTTAGTCCGGTTAGTGCAAATTACCTTCTATGTAAGTGCTACCCCAACTAAAGAAGAGTGAGCTAATCTTTGTTTCAGGCATGCATGTGTTCACAACAGAACTTGCAAAGCTGGCTTGCATGATTTTAGGTACTAACAACAAAGGTATGGCAAGAATATCCTGGAAATTGCAGTTGCTTCATAGCTGCATGCCACGGGATCAGTTGCCAACACACAAGTCAGTGGGTGCCAGCAATCTCGCCAAACGCATTCCAAATGGACAGACTGTTGTGATGTTTTTTGCATGAGGCTACAACATGCACACCTAAAGTTACATGGTGGCAACATCTGGCTTCTATGCAGGTCAGCTAAAATAATTGATATTTCTGAGTCTGTACGTTAATAAAAATTTTGCCCTCTCCAATATATCAGGCACACGCATTTATAATGGGTGCAATGAAAGGCAGACAACTGAAACAAGCTAGGACTCCAAACATGTGGTACTATATAACTTTGTACATGGAGTAAACAGTTACTGTGTTAGTGAAATTAGTGCTAATTAGCAAATTCTACTTCCATGCAACCCCTGCCAGTACATATAACACTGTACATACACCTTCACTGAAAGAAGGCACTTTAGGATGTTTTCTGAACCATGGATACGGAATCACACTACACTGACAGCTGAGGCAGAGTGCTGCTTGCTATCAGTAGGCATTGCACTTTCAGTACAGACAGAACGGTCCAGAAAATATTGTGCGCAAAGCTATGGTGCAACTTCCAAAGTAACGAACTTCACTCTGTTGTACTCTAATTTTCTTATTGTGTTATTATACAGAATCTTGCATTGATAAAGAAGTTCGATATAAGCAACTTTCCCAGCTAAATCACAGTCTTGTTCACAATCACATTTCGCAGGGATGTGGCATTTCACAGTGGAGTTTCTTGAATATTATGTTTGGAAGCAGTTATTGCCTAGTTCATCCACTGTCAGTGGCAATGCCGGACCAAAAATGTGATACCAAAAAAAAAAATAACATCAAGGAAGATGAACTGTCTGCCATTGAGAAGACAGAGGGAAGACAGCATTCTTGCCCTGGTGGCAACATACGCCACGACTGCTTCAACTGGGAAAACCTACATTTTTTGTCTGGCACTGCAGCAGATGACGTACAGTTTTGATTTACCACTGATGAAACTGGCAAGTACTGCTTTCAAATTTAATATTGAACAAAATGCACACACCATGAAGTGTGATCTCCATCTTAGATTCTGGTACAAATATCTGTCTTAGCTGGGAGAGACATTTATACTGGGCTCCTTTATCACTAACATCTCGAATAAAATGTTCCTTTTAATTTCTCACTGTCATATGACCCAAGCGATGAGCTTTGTAAGGTGTGAAGTAGAAAACAAAATGGCTTCACTAGCCAGTGAAATTTACATTAAGGTTACATATCACATGCAAGGCATTGTGCACAGCCAAGAACAGCTCTCAACCAGCAGCCACTAGTTTTTTACTCAAATGAGTAAATATGCAGTACACTACTGCAAAACCAAGTAAACTATCAAAAAGCAGGCTAACCAAAAAATAGTGCAAAAGTAGCATGCAACCCAGCCTGCTACAAGCAGTGTAATACACATCCAATCGTGGCCCTGCAAGACGCTTTGTGTCCAGTGCTGTCTCACCAAGGGCCTCTTTTGTGAAGTTCAGAGTGAAGCATCAGGTTCGGAACTAGTCAGACTTTCCACGTAACACAAAAAAAAAAAAAAAAAAAAAAAAGAAAACCTTTCTTCCGTGTGACACATGACGGTTGCAGTGGCCTACCTTTTGAGGGTGGCCTTGTATTCCATGGCCTTGGGTAGTCTGGACGCTTTGGAGTGGGCTTTGTTTTGCGTTCCGAGAGTGCTGAAAGCATGATATTTGAGGGGTGAGACAGGAAAAAGCCAAGAGGATGGCAAATAAACGTGAACGGACGCTAAGGACTGCGCAGTCGTGAAGGAAAGGAATAGTGAAGGCATAGCATCGAGGGATACATAGAACAACGGTATGGATTAGAGATCAGTCATGGGCCAATTAGGTCAATTAATCACAGGGAACCCTGATCATGAGAAGGAAATTCATAGAAGAATAAAAATAGGTTGGATCGCATATGACAGACATTGTCCACTTCTGACTGGAAGCTTACCATTATCATTGAAGAGGAAGGTGTACAATCAGTGCATTTTACCAGTGCTGACATATGGGGCAAAGACTTGGAGACCGACAAAAAAGCTTGAGAACAAGTTATGGACCACGCAAACAGCGGTGAAAAAGATTGCTAGGCATAACGTTAGGAGATAGAAAGAGAGTGGTTTGAATCAGAGAGCAAACGGGTATAGACAATATTCTAATTGACATCAAGAAAAAAAAATGGAGCTGGGCAGGTCATGTAATGTGCCGGTTAGATAACCGTTGAACCATTAGAGTCACAGAATGGGTACCAAGAGAAGGGAAATGCAGTCGAGGACGGCAGAAGACTAGGTGGTGCGATGAAATTAGGAAATTCGCAGGCACTAGTTGGAATCTGTTGGCGCAAGACAGGGGTAATTGGAGATCACAGAGAGAGGCCTTCGTCCTGCAGTGGACATAAAATAGGCTAATGATGATGATGGGCAGATGATATGCTAGCACAGACTAAGAGCAAGCAGTGAAGTTAAGCAAGTTATAACAGATTAGGTAGAAACCGATGGAACGGGTGGTATTAGACTAACAGCTGCAGCACGTGCCAAGAAAAGGGAAATGCAGTCGAGATAAACGCAAAGGATTGCGACGAATAGGAATGGGAAATTCAAAGGCACAAGAAAGACTCATGGTTTGCACAGGGCAAGAGTAATTGGCAATCCTTAAAAAAAAATTTTAAAAAAATTTGACACTAGTGCTGTCATTGCTGCCGCCGCCTTTCTCAAGCGGCATTGCCAACGAGGATGATGATGATAATAATGACGGCTGCAAGTAATAAGCTAATTTTACATGGAGTGTCTAAAAGTGTATTTTACTAGCTGTGTGCATCGGCAGAGTCTTGTGTTTTGCGGCAGACATAACGGTCCTGGGTAGTCAATGCGGCAGCACACTGGGGTAGGACTAAAGGACAAGATGTTGCAGGAATGTGAAGTTCAATGACAATTCATCTTTTTGCATCCCCATCTTTGTGCCTGTCCTCATTTTCACTGAGGTTCAACTGACACAGCCTCAAGTCTCAAATAAAGAATCAGTTCAGGCATACCGAGGTTACGGTACAGTATCCATTTCTGCTCCCCCCTATCAAGTCCACAACAACCCAGTAACCAGTACACACCAGACAGCCCAGGCAATATTTTGAGATCGGGTCATTATCATGATTTACATAAAAAACACAACACAAATGAGACAAAGAGAAGCCAGTGAGCAGATTTCCTGAAAAGGAAATTTCTGAGTACCTCTTTGAGAGAGAAGAAAGATGGTAGAGGGGAAAAAACAACACAAGTTATAGCTGTATTACAACAACTGGGATACATATATCCTGCTGCTACTAAAATAAGTGAAACGTGAAATTCATGCAAAGCTGCAGAGAGACAAGGAATGTCATATAAAGCTATTTGGAATTGGACCAGTGGCTTTCAGGGTACAAGCAAATGCAGCAAAGAAGTCTCTGTCAGGCAGGAGAGCATGCAAACGGACGAGGCACTTGTCTTGCGTTCTTCTCAAGCCATCCTCATTTGTTTGCGTGCTGCTTACAGTGAGTAACTCCCAACTTGGCTTCTTCACCAGCCAATGCAAAGTTCTCACACTCAGCACAGCAACAGGCAACTGACTCACCGGACTTGACTGAGGCTGCTCCCTTTCCAGAGGAGTGGACTGACGCCGCATCACCACCTAGGGAAGGGATTCAAATAAAAAGCACCCTGTGATTTTGCCTGACGTGTAACCAGCTACCCAGTGGCTGTGCGATTGCACTGCTGAGCTTGAGGTCGCAGGTTCGGTCTCGGTCATGGTGGCCACATAATGATGGGGCAGCAATGGAAAAGCATTCGTGTATCGTGCGTCGGGTGCACGTTAAAGAACCCCAGGTGGTCAGAATTAATCCGGAACCTGCCACTACAGCATGCCTCGTAATCATACCTTTTGTCACGTGAGACCCCACCATTTAATCAATTAAGTTATTTGATGGGTAACCGCAGTTGTACAACAAAATAACATTTAAAAGCTGCATATTTGGTTTGTCTGCATAAGTTGAGAGGCAGAGGGTGTGAGATGAGCGCGGTTAGAGAGACAAGAAAAAAATAATAATAATGAACAAATAATGCTGTAATTTTCAAACATGTAATTAACCATTCCACATGAGAAATCCTGAGGAAAGAAAACCATGCTGGATGACGTTGAAATGGTGAAAAATGACCTACTGGTTGATTGATTTATACGGTTTATTAACATCCCAAAGCAACATATGGACTATGAGGTATGCCGTAATCAGGGGCTTCGGTTAGTTTCGATCCCGTGAGCTTCTAATGTGCATCAAAATATAAGCGCATGGGCATTTCGGCCCTATCGGAATGGCACCACCATGGCTACCCATTACCTTGTGCTCAGCAGCAGAGTGCCATAGCCACTGAGCCATCATAGTAGGTCACACGATGAACAATTAATATGGAAATGCAAATCACTGTATTAACGTCAATATGTTTTATGTTTCAAGACTAATTTTATTTCACATTTCATTTTGTAAGTGCAAACAGCATGCAACACAACCTTTATTATATCAACACAACCCCAACAATTAAAGTGTCTTGGCTGACAGAGGCTCAACGATTAAATATTTAAAATTTACTAATGGAATAGACAGAACTACAGCTCATAAGCACAAAAAAAAAAAAAAGCCTGTCCCATTACATCAGCTCCATCAACCAGCATACAGCACTTTTGTGGTGCGCGTATTTATTTAAGCATGTTTGTGTGTAATTGGTCCATGATACAGCACATCACTGCATTACGAAGACAACAAAGTGGCATATTAACCAGCAGGCTTATGAAGACAATAATGCACCCTAGCTAAACCAAGGCCTCTCAGTACTTTTTTGTTAATAAAACATATTTCTGATAACAAAACAGGCAGCGTTTGTTCTTCTGCCTAACATTCATTCATCATGGTTATCAAAAGCAGTTATAAAACTCTCACCTTCACTCAGCACTTTCTTTACCGGCTGTCAACTTAACCTCTTAACTTCAAATGACGAGGCAACTCGTCATCACAATGAGCATCCCCTAGTGCCAGTGAAGAATTAACTCGTGAACTTTCTGCAATTTTTGCACATGTGTATGTGTATATGCAGTTTCTTGCAATTTTGACCAATAAATAATAAACAATGACTTTTGCTATTTTTTCCCTAAAAGACCAGAGCATCGCACACGAAATGCGAAGGTTGTGGGTTCAGGTCCCACCTGCGGCAAGTTGTTTTTTCATCCACTTTAATTTCCATTAATTTACCGTTTCTTTATTTCATTTATTAACCAGAAGTAATTTTCCCTATGTTGTCCTTGGTGTCAGTGTTTGTTGGCTTCTTATGATATGACTAATAAAAGTCGTGCCCCTCGGTTAACCCCCTTTCTTCTCGTTTAGTAAAAATTCAAGTCATTCCTGGTATATAATATTTTTTCAAAAACAATTGACACAATAAATGTAGGTCTAAAAGAAATTCCACACTTTGACATGTTCTTAAATTTGTCAGGAAGTTAAGGGGGTTAAACAACAGCACTCAACAATGTCATCAATAGGTACACTTCTTCTGCAGTAAATATGCCAAAGACATGGTAGGGCTCTCGACTTTCCTGAACAGCTGCAAAAGAGCATCACTATGTGGAAGTTGGAGTCTCACTTTCTGAACCCACTTTCAAGATTGCCTTGGAATTGCTTGCAATGTGAAACTGAACTAAGGATCCAGATATATGCTAAGAGTATGAACCGATTACCACCTTCTACTATGCAGATTTAAAGAATAGTCGCATATATTTTTGAACTAGAAGAAAATCTGTACTACACACTTCTCGCACATATAAGGATCACAATTAGCAAGTATAAAGGTTGGGAACCACTTATGAGAAATCTTATTCAGACAAAAAAAAAATTGCGCCAGAATTTCAGACCTGTCGTCATCAAAATTATTATGACATTACGACAAAAAGCAAAATTTTCCAATGTCGTGTCACTAAGGCTAGGTATGATGATGCTGCTCATAAAAAAATAAGCAAGAGCGCTGCACGTTTGTTCTGGCTGTGCTCATATGTGACAGCTCCAACGAAAGCAGGGACGGAGCAAGTCACTGTATCATAACGTCGCGACTCATCTAAGTTACGACGGTACCAAAACCATGGTACCAAAACCAAAACCGGTTTGTGGAAACATGCATTATAATAAATTGGTGAGGGGTGCCATGGAACTTTCCAGCATTTTCCAACAATTCAGGTCATTTGGACATTCATTTAAAGCAAAAAAAGAAAACAGAACTGTCACACAAATACCTTAAAGTACTTCATTTCATGATGCCTCCATTGTACTCCACATTCTTGGCATTGTTTTTAATATATCATTTGGCTATTTTTGAGTCCTCCTGTTTACGCCTTGTATAGCTACTGGTGAAAATAAAATGAATGAATGAATGAATGAATGAATGAAACCTGTCGCTGGTGCCACCCACTGCAGGAGCTCAGTGTTCATGGTGTCTTGACACTGAGCTCATGGGTTTTAATCTCAAGTCAATGCAGCTGCATTCTGATGGGGGCAGAAATGCAAAAAATGCCAGTGTACTCAAATTTAGGCATGCAGTAAAGAACTCTATCAGGTTGTTAACTTTAATCCTGAAGCACAGTGGTAATTCTTGTGACTCTGGTACAGATTTCAGGTGTCGCACAGCTAATTAACCTGACTGGATGCACAAGAACATCAATTCAGCTCAGCGTGTTTGCCTGGCAAGAGCCTCTCATTTAAAAAGCACCATGACACAGTTACTTTGGTTAGCTCACGAAACATCGCTTCAAGTTTCAAATATCCAAGTTTCATTGCCAGTAATAGCGTTGGAGAACTGTGATTATACATCTTAGTACAAATGCATTGTTAAAGGACGGTACAATGTTTTCGAAAGTGACATGTAGTCATGTCTTGTTATTACGACGATGATTACCATGAATGACTCAAAAAGGGAGTTTTCTTGGGGACACAAAACTTTTCTAATGCATTTGTGCCTTGTTAACGTGGAAAGTCGCTATCTGGACAATGAACAATATAATAATAATATTTGGGGTTTTACGTGCCAAAACCACTTTCTGATTATGAGGCATGCCGTAGTGGAGGACTGCGGAAATTTTGACCACCTGGGGTTCTTTAACGTGCACCTAAATCTAAGCACACTGGTGTTTTCGCATTTCGCCCCCAACGAAATGCGGCCGCCGTGGCCGGGATTCGATCCCGCGACCTCGTGCTCAGCAGCCCAACACCATAACAATGAACAAGGTGGAAATGCACACACCAGTACATGCTCACATGTTTTGTCTCGCTAATGTGGACAGTGTGAGTATAGACAGGACATCCTCTCCATGAAAGAGAACTGAAAGTCCCGTGCACGCAAGTGGCAGCAAGATGCATCACTGTCTGCACAACCACATTGGCCAATGTCTCTTTCACGGCGACAGTCGCATGACAGCGTCCGTATTCACATCTTCTCTGAAGCCTACGCACTTTCTGAGCCAAGGTCTGAGACTGCTAAGTCTTTCGTTTGTTTGACTGGCATCCTATATACTATCGGCATCAAGTGAAATGTGAACAGCAGAGCATTTGGCTGAAACATAACTCAAGGTACACTGCGTGCTGCTGAGACGTCACCCTTGACAGGCATGCACATACGGTTTGACCGTACTGCGTGATGATACTACCCCTATACTGTGATATTTTCGTCTGTGTTTTGCTTATCTTTTATTTGAAAGCGAGAAAAGAAAAATCGAAGAAAACAGAAGCTCAGATATTGCTGAATATGGCAAGTACTACTATCACACAGTTTGGCAAAACCAGATGAGCAAATCTATATCTAATAATGACTGCGCAAACTGTTCCGCAAGTACCGCTGTTCACATTTCATTTGACCCTGATAGCACAACCAGTTTTGCCCACTATGAGATAATAGTCGCCCTATACTGCAATGTTTTAGCTTCTGCTTTCTTTTATATTTTTCTTCTTGCTTTTAAATAAAGAAGAACCAGAACTGAAACAAAAATATTGCAGTATAGGGGGAGCATCATCGTGCATTGCAGTCAAACAGAATGTGCGCACCTGTCAATGGTGATGACTGGACGGTGCACGCTATATCTTCAGTTATGCTTCAGTCCAGTAGCGTCGTACTATGTATTGGTTGCAAGTACGAGCAGTGTGCTGAGACCGCTGGTCACAGTACAGTCACCGTGTTCATTCAGTAGTAAATGGGTTCAGGTCTGCGATGCCTTTCGTGTAATAAATATGTAATATTTTGGGACACAAAAGCATGATAGGTAATGTTACATTGAAATGAAGATGCATACCTAAGTGTTTCTTTCATACGTGATGGATAATTTTTTGGTCACAAATGTGAGCAGACAGAGAAGTGTCTTTAACCACTCTAACGCTGCCTGCTATGTATGAAACAGAGTAGTATAGGGGGCTCAATATTGAGACTTCTGACTACTACTAGTAAGGACAGAGGCCTTTCAGTTTTCAGAATCACAACCGACACGACCGAACCTCGTTATACGCAGCATCTGACTTGGAAATGCCTTTATTACATTCAATATTCATTATAAGCATATATCCATGCACGATGATATCGGAAATAAGCATTTTAGATTTACTTGATTATATCTAACAATTTGTCATAGTGAGTTATATAAAACTTCGAGTTCATTTAGTCTATATCAACAGAGAAACGTGTCCTTGTGGAGTACTCTAACTGTTGTCAATTCAGCTCATTCATGCTGAAAGTAACCATTATCACATTTTTTTCCAGATCCTTCTGTCACATGAGCAAAAAAAAAAGATTATAACTTCCACCTTGAAAGCGGGAAGAAGGACATTGAGGTACACTCCATCATTATCAAATGACTGCTACTAAGAACAAGCAATGAAAATCAAAGGCTAGTCACTGCCATGCTGCAATGAAATTCAGTAAGGTGGAAAGTTGGGTGAGTTGGAATTGATGCATTCTTTGCATCAACGCTAAAAATGACAACACAACAAGGAAGGACACAGGACAAACACAAACTGAAATCCATCGTTAATTTGACCTTCTTGCATAGGAATGTACGCCTGCAAGTGTGTTGTTGGACTAACTAAGGTTTTGCACATACTGAAAGAATAAAGTGTTGTTAAAGTAAGAAAAGTGCTGAAATTCCCTACCTTTCATAATGGTGCTGTCCTGTGCTGTTGTGGTACTTTCAGCAGTGTCATCCTTTGAAGACTCTCCACACCTGAAAATGTTGGCATATTGCAGGTTATCTGGGTATCAAATGCTTTGACAGTAGTAATCGCGAGCTTTAATAATGGGGGTGCGGTTACTCTAGGAGCTGTAAGAAACAGCAAGACAAACAAAACAGCGTAGTTGCGCTTGCAGAACATAAAATAAATTTCGGATTTTGCAAATGCGCATCAGTCATGTTAGCAAAAGCTAAACAATCTGTGCTAAATTGCCATCCCAAAAAATTCCGAATGTTAAATGGCTGCAAAAGCCAGCAAATATGGAGGGAAACCATTCTGCAACAAGCCAACTTTGTATCAGTCACAACCAGTCCTGTTCACACTGCAGCCAGCAATATAACAGGCTTCCTACACATATTGGTGAGCTGTCACATTCTCCAATGCTCTTCTGCTTCAAACAACAGTTCAGCAGTTACCTAGCTACCTGAATATACAGGAAAGACTGTACATCATGAGACCCCATGTGTGTAATCCATTCTGTCTGCTCTCATTATGGTTGCACAGAATGAACTGCATTACCACTTAAGTCAAATCGCCCTTGGGACCTACAGCAAAGGATCCCAAAAACATGGCTCCTGGAGCATGGAAGTAACTTTGACAGCACCTATCGTCCACTTTTCTCTGTTGCCACGTGAGCACTTGCCGCAGATGGACTGTTCACAGCACTGCTCACATGAACAGTTCCTCAGGCTGGCTGTGTGAATCTAGCTACAGTAGAACCCCGATTACATGACTTATCGGGACTGAGAAAATGTAATACAATCTGGCCATCCTTTGTCGAAGTGATAGAAGGTTTGTTAACATGTGTGATTTGCTTTCGGAAAATCCAAAATGCTTCAATAATTTCCTGTGTTTGCTTGTCTTTGTGCCTTGTGATTACGGCAACGCTAGAGAAGGTCGGCACCCATTAACAGACACTACGATGACTTGAAAATTCCGAGGTCTCTGCACCTTTCAAGGCGTTTCTATGTTCTGAACCAATGCCCCTGTGCATTCATTGTCATGACTGTGGATAGCACTGGCCCTGTGTAGCACCACCATAATCACATGGCACAAGGACCAATGCGAGCGGAAAATTATCGAAGCATTTTGCATTTTCAAAAAGCAACACACATGTATTAGCCAGACTTCTATCACTTCGACAAAGAACAATGGAATTCCTTGACTGCTCGTAACTTGTCTGTGTAATCTTCTGTATAAGTGACCAACACTGATGTGTCAGTGTGGTTTTCTTGTTTTTATTGTTGTGAATTGTTCTATTTATGCCCCATTTCGTTTCCAACAAAGCTTCAGTTACCAGAAAGCGCTTGTCCCGTCTTTTTCTCTTTCTGTGTCTTCATTTTACCATGCACTGCTATTACTGATGAGTTTCAACTCGCCTGATTAGCCATCCTTGGGCAGACTTCTCCCACTGCTAGCATCAACAACCAAAAAAAAGAATTCGTTACATATAAAAGAAGGACATAAGCATGCATCATCTAATGCAATGTAAAATTAAGTCTCATACCTCCGTGCTGCAATATATGGCGTAATTATCACGTGAAAGGTGTCACAGATCTGAACCTATTTATAATCTAATGAGTGCAATTTTGGCATCCTGCAGTGATTTTGGCAAGCTGTGACCACAATGCAACGCTTGCAATCACATCCAAAACATAGCACCTCACTAACTGGGACAACAAAGGTGCACAAATAACATGCAATTTGATGTAACCTTACGCCCACAAGTTGTAGTTGTAGTTGTAGATTTATTCTGTAGAAAGCATTGCAGGCCACAATGACTGCACTGTGAATCGCGTGGAGCGAGACTTTATGACTGCGTTACTTGCATAGCTGCTGCAGTGCTGCCTGCCAAGTATAAAATGGAGTATAGCGGCCTAGGCCATTCAAGCCTAGCTTCTTCTGTTTTGGGGAAAGAAGCACCACAGACTCACGGTGAGTCGTGGTGGCGTTCACTTGATGGTGTTGCAGCATCAGCCTCGGTTCGAACACTGCCCCTGGAGGATGTGCTGCAGCGCCCCGGATTGCGGAGAGTGGGCGGCAGAGCAGTGGGTCGGGTGGCCTGCTGCTTGGCTCCTTCCAGGTTAGTGAAGACCTTGCTTTTCACCTCTTTCACCTGCATTGCAGGAAGGATAACATCAGCAAGATAACATTGGACAACATTTGTTAATGCAGTTATGCATTCACTTGTTTGCCTCGATTGTTAAAAATCTTATGTAACACCCAGACTATATTACAAAATCTCGGCCGGGAGCAGTTCTCATGCGAGTCAGCATTTGGACTAGCTGCTGACACTACATATTATGCAATGGCTGTTATGAAGAATACAGACCTTCCCATTGGAGGAGAGGGCATCTCCTCTCTGCACAGTTGCATGTGAGTGCAAAGAGACATGCTGCTGCTTCTGTGGCACTTTTGAGTAGGGGTTCACAGCTGTTCACCACAGTCCACAAGACATCATGGGGACACTCAGGTAGCTCTTGCTGGAAATAACTATCTAGTAACCAATTATTTATTTGAGAAATGTGCATTCACTGATTTGCTACTTTCACTGTTGAAATCATTGAACTTTAACTGCTCTGGTGGAAGAGTTGATGCAAGTGATCTTTGGTGAGACATTTGTTCTCCAAATTTTTTTTTCAGCATGAAAGTGGAGGTGCAGGCTTTTTGTGACTGGTGGCCCTTTGAATACAGTAATTGACATAAAACTGTTGTTCCTAATTTGGTGCAATACAGTGCTTCGTCAGTTATAACCAGCTTTAATATGCCAAAGCAACACCTAAACTATGAGGAATATTGGAGACGATGGCTGCAGAATAATTTTGACCACCTCAGGGTCTTTAAATGTACAGCGATGCAAAACACTAATGACACGTTTGAGTGGCCATTTCAGAGCATTCTGGCAGTGCTACCAAAATGCTGCATCACAAGATGAACTGAGTGAAATAAGTATCATTCATGCTTCATTATTCATGTTTGACCCTTCTTGCAGGCATAGTAAAGCTTAATTGCTGTCGCACACGACCTGTGAAGTACTGCTGGAGTGCTCATTAAAATTACCAGATAAATATGCCATAAATCATTCGAGACTGCTCAATCACTTCTTTGGACCATCTGTGCATTCTTCACCCAAAGGAAACCACACACTAGTGGAGAAAATTAAATTCAAGCTTCTCTTTCTCATTTGAAGCACATGATCTTATGGTAAGATAAAAGATTTCAGTGTTTTTGTTTTCTCTTTCGAGCATTTGGGCTGTTCAATGCAAGAGGGACCCACAGAAGTTGCCAGGCTGAATTTTCCCTTAATTTCAAATGTGACATTATCATATTTTGCAATGGTCAGGAGTTAACCAGACACAGAGCAGACACAGGCTGCTGCCAAAACCGATGACATCATCAGAAAATCATACAAAAATGTCAAGGTGGCAGCTCCACACAACTTTCACTTTAACGTCCTTTCTAACACACCAATGGTAAAATCAGTGGTAAAGTTTTACCAATCGTGGTTAAACTGGCCTATTTGCAATTCTGTAAGCGTAACTGACCACTCAAGCCAACCTTAATGTTCCTGTTCACCATCCTCTTTAATATCCACCAAGATTGAAGCATATGGGCATGTTTTAATTCCAGTTTCATCAGAACTCAGCTGCTGTGATCAGAAACACAGATGCTTGTTATCAGCATGGCTCTATTAGCTGAATAATTACATTTACTTTACATACATGCCACCCTTCTGCCACGCCACTTGCTTGCTACAAATATATCATTAAAGCATAATAGCTTGCACAGAGTGCTCCCAAGAGTTTACCTCAAAATCATTTTCTGTAACATTCACATTATATACCGCACCACTAATACCACCCAGACAAAAACAAATCTCTCTCCCTATAAATACACTGCCTTGGTGCATTTAAAGAGCGACCAGCACAGCTGCTAATCATGAACACATATTAGCAAATAGTGTGTTGTCAGTGTAGTGTGTAGTAATCTCAGTCTGTTGTCGGTGCAGTAGGCAAATAATACGACGTTGGGCTAAAAGGCAATATAAAAATAATGTTTTTGGAGCTATGCATTAATAACTACACTATGTCACGCACAAGCATGGCTGGTATTTTCTGAATGGGCCATTTGCTAAGTTGCATCTGCCAGCATTCCATGATACATACTTCACATGACTTCAATGAAATGCAGCACAATGAACACATATGGTGAAACCATGAACAGTGACTTGCTAAACTGCACCGACACTTTTGAAAGGTCCCGTCTCATGTCTGAAATCAAAGGTACTCACAATACAGCTACAAACATTCAAGAAAGCATGTACACAACAGCTGTGTGTAGATCTCGGCACAAGCACCTGAGAATAAAGTCCAGAGAGAGTGAATTTCTGTACAAGCAACCCCAAGCTGTTCACAGAACACATGCACATAATAAAAGTATTTTCAGCTCCACGCCGATCAGCTTAATATGCACACCAAAAAGCACATCTCCCATTTCGGTGCCTATTTGTCATGTTTGCATTATTCAAAAGTTATGAACCTTCTTATATAAAGTGTTTCCGTTGGGTGGAAACCGGCACACCTCAACTTCCATGCTTATTATTATGCCTGTTGTCTGCATAACTGCATTAAACTGCCCAGTCAAATGTCATGCTTAAAGACAGAGTTACAGATCTTCATAGTCGAAGTGCACTACTTCAGTTTCAGTTTATTGTTCATTCAAGATACACAGTTGGTCGTTAGTAGTATACAGGCGAGGGTCCCAAAGTCAAACGACTGCAGCGGCACCCTCGGTTAACAAATAGATTGGTACAATATGATTAATTAATACAGCGGTGTAAAATTATGCTATCTATAAGTGAATAAAAAGTGAACGAAATAGTGAAAAGGAATACATTCGATTTTCATACAAGGAGTCATACATAATAATAATTTTAAAATTTTGTGCACTACCAATCTAAATTGTATAAACCTATTTAACAAATGAAGTGCACACTTTATATACAAAGTAAATTATCCAGGACAACTAGTTATACTTTAAGTTCATATTTGAATGCATGCAAAGATCATGATGATTTAAAAGCATGAGGCTTGAAAACATATTAAGAGCTTGAAAACATATGCTGGATAGGTTGTTTGAACCAAAAAGAGCTCTATGCTTACCTTTGGTTTTACCTTGTCATCAGCCATGCTGGCGGCCAATTTTGAAGTAACGTCATCCCATCGACCTTTCTTTGGTTGCCTTACAATTTTTTTTGTTGATTCTTCACTTTCTGTTTTGCTTGCTTCAATCATTGCTTTTACTTTAGAGACCACTACCTTTGGTGCTGGCTTTGGAAAGGAAATGGGTACTCTCTTCAATGTTGTCTTTACCGCTTTGCCTGTCTTCTCCATGGCAGCAACCTTAGCCTCTTCAGGCTCAGCCACTGGCTTTTCAATGTCAATGTCATCAGCATCTTTAGTTGCAGTCTCAGGTTCGTTGGTTTGGCTTTCACCCACCTCGGCAGGGTGTGCATCCGGACTACTGCCCTCTTCACAGGTCATTTCTCGTTCTCCAGCGGTATGCACAACTTCTGGTTCCCTAGTGGACTGTTGCTGCACTGCGCCCGCTTCATCTTGCTTCACGGCCAACATGGGATCTTTGGACACCGGTGCCTGCAGACGGAGGGATGGCAGGTGCTTCCCGGCAGGCGAGGGGACACGGCCACAGTCCGGGCAGCAGTCCGGATGGAGATTTCGTCTTTGAAACTCTGACTCAGAGACGGCGCCACTATCTTGGCTGCTGCAGGTGGACCACCGCATCATCTTGTCTTCACACGGGCTCACTGCGGTCCCTGCTTCACTTTGGTTCTCCATTTCAGAGTCACCCTGGAAGCCTGTGTCTGTGCTGCGCACAGTGTAGGCCGACGTGGGTCGCTTGGGCCTGGTGCCATCCTCTCCCTGCAGGCTGCTCAGGTTGACTGCGGTCAGTGCATCGGCTGCACTTGGAAGCTCGCACTCCACAGAACCAATGCTGGTCGCAAACCCAGATGAGCATTCGAGACTGTCGGATGTCTTTTTCGTGCTGGATTCATCAGAATTAAGGTCGGCAGTCACCGAAGAGGGAGTCTCGGACATAGTATGACTAAGTGGGGAAGGCTCATTGGTTATGATGGCTCCACTGCGAGCCATAACCGTGTTGAGGTAGTCTACTTGGTCGGGGAAATTATATTGCAATATTCGCAAAACATTACTACTTATCATTGGAATGTTGTCATCAGTAAAGGGGTCACTAGGCTTGAATTCTGTGGATGCAGCACAGGGCTGCTCATCCCCCTCATCTAGCTGCTCTTCGTCCACAATGTCAGCCACATCATCTATAGAAAATGAATTTGGGAGAACCCCTTGGTATGACTGTCCATCAACAGAGACAGCAATATCTCTCATAGCGCCATCTGTTAGTATTCCCAGGCTGTCTTGCTTTGAACCTTCATCCACCTCATCCATGATTTCAGCAATTGGAGAGAGAAAGTCAACACCCCCAACAGCTCCTTCTGGGCTTTGCGAAAGTGTTTTCTTAGCACACCTGTTTTCAACTTCGTCAGAATTCTCATGAATGGGGGAAAGAGTGTTTTTCGGTGCAGCACTTGGATCAGGAGCTGGTTCCTGTGGTGGTAGTTCACTCATCAGTGCAGAGCGAAGTTCCTGAAGAACCTCCGGACTCACACGATCACGTAGCGATGAGTCTCTACGATCATAGTCATCAGAATCACTGTCCGGGGAACAAGTTGTAGTTGCGTCTCTCCATAACGGTGCATGGTCAGCTGAATATGATGCTGCCTCAGTACTGCGACCAGTGACATAACTGCCAAGCTCATCGACTTCGTCTGTTGTATCTATTTCTTTCTGCCTTAATTTTGACGCCCTGCCTGAGAACCCGAGCTTGGGGAGGCGTGACAGAAGGGATGCACTTTTCGGCCTAACTGCTGGCTGTTCATTTTCTGTCTGAGCCTGTGAAGATAACTCGGGCAGTGTTCGCACTGACTGCTGGACACGCAGTTTCACTTTCGACTCTGGCACAAAGATACCATGGTTCGGACGGCATGCAAAATAGGTTACTCCATCAACAATGCCACTGTGCTTTCCACCTGCTGCATCATCAAGCTCAACGCCACACAAAACTCCTTCGGCAAAATGCGTTTCTCCATAGTATTGAAGTACGCCGTGTTTCGATTCTCCTATAGACACATGATCACCGATCTTGAGATACTTGTGGGTTCTTCTGAATGCCTCATCAACTGGTGCTTCTGTATTCTGATGATTTAATGAAAGGGAAGTCGGCTTTGGAAGTGGCTCCGTTTCTGACGGAAGGTTTAAGGTGGCTTTGGGGAGGAGTGCTGTGAAGTCTTCTAGTTTCTTGGCAATGACACGCTGAGGTCTTGGAATGAAACGGGCAATCTTGGAGCTCCTCTGCTGTCCAGTATCAGGCCTGTGACCCTGGGAATAAAGAAAAGAAAAAGATTGTTTTTTTTTTTTTGGTGAACACAGGCACAACAGCCACCCGACACGCACTTCCAATCCTGTTGCAAGCACTGTAGTAATCAAGGGTTGTACAACACACCCGACGAACTCAGGTCACACGAGGAGGACTGCGCAACTCCCACATCCATCCCAGAAGACACATGCTGCCTGTCAGCAGAAGTGGTGTACAGCCACTGCTCTGAACCTACCGCGGAGAAGCGCTTTTCCTGTTCTCTCAAGACGGTGTCCTTCTCTCCAATCAGAAAAGGAAACACGGTCCTCCGCGCCACCACCAAAATAAACACACGCACCCGCCCTTCGCTTGGGCCCTTTCATTTCTCAACGTGTTCCATCCCATCCAGCAGATGACCCTTTCTCGCATCCATTTCGGGTTTTCTCCCTCTCTCGCGCCAACTCCGGAGGAGGGCAGGCACTCCTGACCCACATTTGTGGGAGCCCGCAGTGTCGCTCTCGCCACGGCGCTAAGCATGCAGTCAGCTCTTCGCTCTCCAAACGTTTTAGAGGAGGAGGAGGTTGAAAAGTGGAGAGAACATCATACGAATCCGCATGAGCGCGCGGAGATGTGCTAGTTTAGAACAAGCAAATATTTAAAAGAAGACACCAGTAAATGACCTGCCAGTGGGAGAATAAAGATGTGCGGTCGGTCGCACGCGCAGCGAACAATACGACGTGCGAGGCGAGGCGCAAGTTACTGCAGCCTGTCTCGAAGGCGCAGAAGGGAAAGGTGTGCCGTTTCACGCACACGTGCAGAACGTGCACTGGAAACGAACAAAAAAATTAAAATTATGGGTGTGCGTTGTACACATACGTAAGTTCCAAGAACACGGCCGGGAAAACAACGTTTGCGCCGCGATATGTCACCGCGACCACACGCACGCAGCTGCTAGGGCTCAATATTGTTTATTCTGGATGTTTGGCTCTAAAGCAGTGTCTCCACAACATTTGTTTGGTTCGACCCGATTCACTTTAAGAGAACCACGGAATAGAGAGAAGGGCAAAAGGCTCCGCGGGTGCACCTTATCGTAGTTACACCGAATACGCGTACTGCCGCGTTGTTTTCGACGGGAGCGTTATTTGACATTTTGTGCACGTTTTTTACTTCCCCAAAGTGCATTGTGCAGCCCGTACGTTGAACACAGCCGAAATATCGGCTTCCACGTCAGTGTAAACGTTAAACGGCCTTTACTGAAAATGAGCTAAAGAAACCGCCCTTCACTGGCCGTATCACGCGTGCGCCGAAAGCCAGCGCCTTATAATACTAGAGTATCAAACAGTCACTTGTGCAAATTACGGTTACGACCTGAGCAAGTGTGACCCCTATGTGCTACTTAACCAACAGGGGGCTGCCGAAGTCTATGTCCAGAGCTTGGTACAGACAGACCAGTCCAGACGAATGTCTACAGTGTCGCTATCAGGCGGGACCGCGCGACTGGCAATCACGTAGAAAAATAAGTTCTGCTTCGCCGAACACTAACCCATTGAAGGTTCGGAAAAACGCGTTCCTATGCAGTGTTCTGTACTTCGAGGCCACTGTAAGCAGAACTGCTTGAGACAGTGCCTAGGAAGAACCATAACGTTACGATTCACATGAACCTATAGCGGAATCAGCTAGGCGACATGCTATTGATCGGAGTGACGCGGGGCTCCGTATACGCAGCCGCGCGGTCGACAACCGGGCCTCTCTGGCCCAGAAATTAAAGGAGATCGTACGAATGATTAAAATTAAAAGTAGTTGAAGATCATCTCAGACACAGCAACATCGCTTTGCAATCACAGCCTCGCGAGTGACATTCAAACACCGGATTATATATTTTATGTGACGCACGATCTCAACGTATGTTCGGAACCGCCAAGCAGCAGGCGTTTCTTCTCACGCGCCGGTGCCACACCCCCGAAAGACAGACTTTTGTTTCAACTTTTGGTGATCCTACACACATATAATACTACGCGTAGTTAAGTCTAACGCTGCGTAAAACAAGGAAAAAGAAACCACAAACGCTGGACAGGGAATCTGCAGCGAGTAGCGACCTTTGCGTTGACGATGCGATGCGCCGTGCAGGCATGTTCGTGAGGAAAGGTATCATTATAGTTTCCAGAGAGGAAAGCCTAAATGACGTAGCAACAAACGACGGTCCGGGGCCACGCCAGCTCTCAACCGAAGATGTTCAGCGAAAAACAACGAAGCGTGTGAGCGCCAACATGTGACAACGGAGTGTGTGCAGCGGACGCTGCTATCAGCGCCTACTCCACTCACCTCTGCCATTGCGGTCGGATCAACGGTATCCTCCAACTCCCGCGCGAATTGAAACACCTCACAAGCACATATTGAAGACGTAGCGGTAATTAATTCGCCTCGCAGCTTCGAGGGAGGCGAGCGAAACAAGTTACAGCGCACACATCGTTGCCACACAAGCAAAACGCATACGTCGCTACGCGTCTTGCACTGTTTTCTTCATCTCTTGCGATAATTTTTTTTTTTTTTTTTTACCCTGTGGAGAGGCTGATGGCACAGGCGCAGGCACAGCGAGGAGGCAGGTGACGGGAGTGGGGGCGCTGCGGATGCAGTCAGCAGACGCGCAAGGACTTATGGGTATAAATCAATGCGCGTAGTTGGTAAAAGCTACCACTGTTTTCTGCGCAAGGCGTTGCAACGCACCCGATGTAAGAATAAGTTTCTCATAGTCGCAGCTTTTTATGACAGTCAATTTCAACACTAAATAATCTAGATACAAGACGGGTATTATAATCTATCTTATTTAGACGCGATATATTTTTATTTCTCACGGAACTCGCCACTCACGTAATTGGGCTTAGGTAGGATTTAGGCGCTCAAAGAGAGAGAGAACGCCCTGTCGAGTCGGCTGCAGAGGATTTCCGTGCTCAGCGAAGCGGGCTGAGACAAAAGATCTGTGCACTATCCTCTCCACAAAGGCTTCGCTATTTTCTCCATAGTGTGCGAGTCGCGTCACCCTCACAGCAGCGTTGTTACATAAAACACAACAAATTTCGTCGTACACTGGCGCGTGTGTCACACCGTGAGAAGCGGCAACGTGCGCTGAGCCAAAGCCACCTAGAAAAAAATCGCGGGCTCCGAGTTTTCGTCGCCGCGCAAGAACTGTCTCCAGAACCGTTTGGTAGACAGTATGGGGTTGTTCATCGTGGGCATTGCCTTATCTTGGCAGACGCTGGCGTAAAGGACGACTTGCAAATCCAAATTCAGCCGTGACCTGTTGCTTCTCCGTCTATCCTAACGACAAAAATTCAACGTGTTCCTCATACCTGATTTTCTTTCTTTGTTTCTTTGTTTCTTTCTTTAGTATTTCCAACGTTTCTAGACACGTACGTCAACGATAACCTGAAAGTGTCCAAGCAAAGCCGCGCGCTCGATTGAGCTTCAATACAGCATATACATCATAAACAGTTGATTCCCAGCGAGGTTGTCTGCGAAATGAATAAGAACGATGATGCAACTCCGGCTGTCATATGCTATGTCATATATCCTTCCCTCTAGTTGGATGGCGAGCACTGTAATCCGCTCCAAACACTCGCTGTCACGATCGGGCAACTCCCCGAAACGTAGCAATTACTTTCGCGTAGCGCACGGCCCTTAATTTTTTCCCAGGCCGGTATATCGCGTTGCGGTGCCACGTGGCGCCATGGCAATTAGGCCCCCCTCTCTTCATCCGCGGATAGCTGACTGCAAACTGAAGCATGACAGCTCGCCTTTATTTTGTGCCTGCCGTTTGTGTGTTCGTTTCCTTTCCTATGTGGTCGCAAAGCGCGGGCCAGACTCGACCTACTTAACGCCGCAGGCATCGCACATGGCGCGGCACGTATACGTACGCTTGGCCGACGATGCTCTCGCTACGCCAACTACGCCTCTGGCTCTTGTGTAACCTGAAATACAACCAGCGCATCGCGAGGCGCGCGGGTGGAGACCTTCCTTTCCAGGAAAAAATATAGCTAAACAAAGGGAGAAGGAGAGAGGTAAAAAATGAAAAATAAGGAGAAGAACCAGGTGTAAGCGCGTTTCCGTCTAGCAGACGCGAAATGATCTTCCGCAGGTATATAAGCGCGGCGGCCTTGCGCATTCATGCCGGCAACGTCGTCTGGTTGTTCACGAATTATCTTTGTTTTCCTCTTCTTTTAACTGGGCCTCACGATGGCCAGTCTCTCACATGTGACACATTTCGGACTGAGCATACGAACCCCCGCTCCCCTGCAACTGTGAAGAATTTTCTAAATTAGGTAAACGAAAAAAGAAAAGTTATGCAATCAGGTTTATTCTTAGTCCCATGCACTATAGCACCGTGCAGTGCTCTGGAGGTTTGAGCTAGCGTGAGCCAATCGGAATGCAGCGTTCCACTGAGACACTCTCTGCCCACGTGTAAAGTCGTCTGCTGTTCACTGCGGCGAACAGACAACGGCATAATCCTCGAATCGTGAGTCAAGACTACCTTTGTGCTTTTGGTAAACAAAAAGGGAAAGAAATCAAGCATTTCACAACTGAAGGCTACATTCATTTGTCTGTAGGAACACGGCGCTGTTTTATGTCGCACACTTAAGACTCAGCACTACCGTATAGTGTACCCATCGCTGCACGATTCTTCTGAGAAAGAGCACGGCGTTCCTTTGTCATGTTACTTGAAATGTGCACCCGGTACTATTGACCTTGACAGGCAACGTTGCTCTTCTTCGATTTTAACGGATGACACCGCTGCTACATGTGGTCTCGACGCCGGAACGAAGAGGCCTGCGGTAGGCACCAGTGCCGAGTATAAAAGCAGCGTCGCTCGAGTCTGGAGAGCACGTACCAATGCGATTGGGCACGCGAGCTACCTGGTCTCGTCCTTATAGGCGACAAGCGGAGCTCTCGAATCGCCGACGCGAAGCACGAACGCGGGCAACTTGAAGCACAGGAACACCTTTCCGTACCTTTTTCGGTCGCGGAGCCTGTGGAGATAGCGGTACGTAACGTGCCAGGTGCAGCGTCTACAGCGCATGCTTCTATCGAACTGCTGATCTGCTTGGAGATAAGAAAGCTATGAGCTGAAAAATGGGAGCGTCATATGACCGTTTTTTTGTTATTTTTTCCCCTCCATTATTCTTCTTCCTACCTAATCTGTTATGTAAGGGGTCGGCGAAGCGCAAGATAGCACTATCACGTGGTTCTCCTGCGAAAGGCAAACCGAAAAAAGAAAAGGTAATGTCTAGATAAAAGTAGGGAGGATACCACTCAACAACATGGTCCAATACGGTGCCTATTCGCACACTTGTTTTGTTACCTAATTCAGTTAATTATCCGAGACATCTGGAAGAAAGCAGCAACACGACCAGTTGATGGCTGCGAAATGGCAGCGGTCTGCCTCGCAGCCACCAAACAGGCAAGAGGTGCAGTGGGCGTACTAAGCTTCAGCGTGGGAGACCGTTGCTTTCGGCACTCAAGGCTGAGCTCCGCTCGGAGATAAGAGATGATAAAACCGGGCAAAGACGCGCGGTCAAAGAAAAAAAACCACCTTTTTTTTTTCGTTACGCACTAAATATTGTATAAAGCACTGCAAGAATGTACACAAAAGCTGTCGTTGGCCGTTGAAGAAAAAAGAATGTTGAAAAAGAAGAGAGAGAGAGAGAGAGATGAGGTGGTGAAATTAAGTGCACAGACGCGAAGTATTGTCAACCTATACGCATCTTTTCGTAGGTGACTGCTCTGTTTATCAGTGCATTATCCTTCGACTAACAGTCGCTATGGCACTTCAGGGATACATATACAGGGTAGAAAGCTGGTGCTCGCGTTAAAAGTTAAAAAAAAATCTAAGTTATATTGAGAGAATCAAGCCAGCCTGATCACGTTCTGTCAGCTTATCCCTAAATTACTCTAACTCAATATACTGTGCACGCAGTCAGCTGGTCCTAACACTGGCTATAACTCCCCCTTCTTTCTCTTTCCGCAGTCATTGACTTATCAGACTGTCGATAAACGTGCGCGAAAACAAAAAAAGAAATTTAGATAGGGGAAGATTGCGCTTACAAAGTCATCCAACATCATCAGAGTTTGAAGCTTTCGCTTAATAATTCTCTCAGACACGTTCTTTCGGAGGAAGGGTCACTTAGATGCGAATAAACCCACAGACAAGCGAACGGGTCGGGTCAAACGCATCGATCGCGATTAATGCATTGCAACAGTGCAGAGTGCTGGTCGCACCATCAAAATTCTAGATGAATGCCGCAGTAGAGGTGTCCCGGACCAAAAGGCTCACCAGCGGACAAGTCACTCCACCTTCTTCCCATACCCCTTTTGCAATCCCTTTCCAGCCACTAAGCGCTTGTGACAACGGCCCCGATGATAACGCATACGACTCTTAATACTGAAACAAGGTTTGGGTACGGGCTAGTTGGTATTCCATTGTTTCAAACATCACTTACAGCACATACATAGACAAGGGACCAAAATCAACGCTTGTCTTCGTCGTTCTTTTGGGCCCTTGTCTATGTATGCGCTGTAAGTGATGTCTGAAACGATACTCTCAAAAGACTAGAAACCAATCAGTCGCGGAGACCCATAGCCATCTGATTTCTTCTTTGATCCTCACCTCCCCCGAAGCATCCTCTTGCGCTGAATACAAGTCAGAGTATGCTGACTGGAACGCGTGCACGTCGCCGAAGAGCTCGCATCACCGATCGAAGAACAAGAAGTCACAGTCGCACTCGGCAAGGTCGCCCGGCTCACTCGGCGGTGCACGGCCGAACAACACAAGACAACGGCGGCTGCGGCCTGGGTCGACGCAGCCGAGACGTTGCTGCGACGACAGCCGACTTGGCACGGGCAGCCGCCGTTGGTTCCTGCCACGTGAGCGCGGTGTCGCGGAACGGGATACACGGACCAGTGCACGTGTGCGCTGCTGCTTAGCCAGAGGAGAGACCCCCCTTTGGGGGTCAGTGCGCGCCAACGAGGTAAAGCGCCCAGCGAGTGAGCTGGGCGCGTGCCCGGCTAGCTGGATGGCCGCCTGTGCGGGCACAGCGGCAGTCGTTAGTGCGCTGGCCTGCTCGTGTTTGCGTTTGCGGGACGCCTCCACTTCTCTATGGCACCACGACGATGGGCGATAGCGCACCGAGGGGAGCGCGCTCGGTCGTCTCGTCTGTTCTTCCTCGCCGTTTCTATTGACTCTCGATCGGCTTTTTGTCCTCATCGATAGCCTTTCTGCTGAGATGCAGTAGAATGTTACGCACGATGTTTTGCAATGACTGCTTTACATCGCCTGTGTTACGAGTTTTCTTTTTTTTTCTTTTTTTTGAGGAGATAGTACGCATGCCGAGGTGTCTTTCCAGTTACGTCACTATAAAAATTTTGTTACGTTTCCATCGGCTTTTTGTTGTTGTGTTCAATATATTTGCTTTGGTTATGCAAAGGAATATCATTGGCGATATATCGCAAATACTGCTTTAACTCGTCTGCTTTACCAATGCTTTGGAAGGAGATAGATAGATAGATAGATAGATAGATAGATAGATAGATAGATAGATAGATAGATAGATAGATAGGTAGATAGATAGATAGATAGATAGATAGATAGATAGATAGATAGATAGATAGATAGATAGATAGATAGATAGATAGATAGGTAGATAGATAGATAGATACTTTATTTTGAGCGTGCCTCAACAGCCATTGGGCTAAACGAGCGCCACACTAGGTCAGATATAAACACCATGACATGAACCAGACACATTACAGAAAAAAAAAGAAAATCACAAAGACAACATATACGATAAAACAGTAATCCAAAAAGAGCGATGAAAAATAGCAGTTTAGGCAAATATGTCCGCGCTGTGAAAGGATGAAAGGTAATCTGCAAACGAGACATGGGACAAATTGCACGCATCTCAGGATAAAATGTATCACAACAATTGGCGGCTTTTGCACGAGGCAGACGAAATCGCAGTGACGTCAATAACTGGTCGCAATCGATAGAGCCACGCACAATTTTATTAAAGAACTGCATGTCACGCACAAGTCGTCTGTCATCAAGAGTAGACATATACTAATGTCTGCTATAGGAGAGAATCGTAGTTAGAGTCAAAGTCAGAGTCAGAATCATAGTGAGAGAGAACCATAAAAACGACGGCGACCAATATATCTACCATACAATCTATCATACAGTATGCGTACGAACTTACGGTGAACATTTTCGATTTGAGTGGAATAGCTAACGGAGACGTCATTCCAGGCTACTGACGCGAACTCGAGGCATTGTCTCTCGAGAGCACAGTAAAGAGTGCGCATACACTCGTATCGACGAAATTTTATTGTTAACCTAGAAATAACACCAATATGTATCAATGCGCGCAAAGCAATTGAAGATACATGCAACCTGAAATCTGACTTTGAGTCAACAATAACACCAAGGTCTCGCACATGGGTAGCACGAGATACTTTTCCGCCAAGAGTGTAATTAAACATAACTGTGTCGTGCTTTCTAGTAAGAGACAAAACAGAAGTTTTTTTTTTAATGTTTAATTTAAGCCTATTCATCAAGCACCATTTCTCGATGTTGTCAACGTCTGCTTGCAAACTGCGGCAGTCCTCTAAATTCTCAATCTTACAGAATAATTTTAAATCATCTCCAAAAAACAAAACCCTCGAGTTCATAACATGTAGCGGCAAATCACTGATAAAAACTAGAAACAACAAATGCCCAAGGTTGGAGCCTTGAGGCACTCCCGATGATGATACAAATTCGTCGGGCACACAGCCAGAAAATCTGACCAGATTTCTACGGCTGCCAAGGTAGATTTTGAGCCATTTGTAGTACATAGTAACAGTCCGTATTTTTCAATCGTTATTAGACGTACCGCATGTGAAGCCGTGTCGATCGAAGGCCTTAGTCATGTCAGAGTAGATTGTGTCTACCTGACTGCGATTAAACATTTGAGGCCCACTGTATCTGAGAAAGGCGCATAAATTTGATTCAACGGATCGTCCTTTAAAAGAACCGTGTTGCAAAGACGAGATGTGTTTGTTTCAAATATGAACTCATGCGTTCGTGCATAATCATTTCAAAAGCTTTAGCGAAACAACAAATAAGTGACACTGCATGGTCTAAAGTTATTCACATCACCAGCATTGCCGGATTTAAATACAGGAACAACTAGGGACAGCTTCCAACGGCAAGGAAAAACACTAATGCGCAAAGATAAACAAATGCGTATAAGCGGGACTAAAAATGTCAGCGCATCCTTTGATTATGAAGCTGGGAATTTCATCGAGACCTGTTGAAAGTTTTGGCTTAAGCTTCTGAATCACCGATAAAACTTCATGTTCATCGACACTTTCGTACACTAAACAGTCACTGCTGTCATCAAAGGTGATAACAAAAGTTGTGCTGTCGGGGCGCACAAAGCAAGAACTAAAGGGGCCAGCAAAAGCTTGGCATACATCTTGCGGTTTGAAGCAAATACTGTCACGCATCTTCAGCACAGAAGCACTGACCTTATCTTTACTTTGCTTCCGCACAATAGCCCAAAAGAAGTTCGGTTCTTTCTTGAAGTTCTCTTCAAGAAATTTATAGTATTCAGCTTCATCGCGTACAATAAGTTTCTTTTTACAATTTATCTACATAATGAACATCTTTCGTACCAATATTCACTTTCAGATTTTATGTACAGTTTGTGATATACTGCTGTTTTTTCCTCAAATAGTGTCTCAAATCGCAAGAAAACCAGCAAGGGAAACTAGATTTCCTCGGATGACATCGCAGTATATATTTTTTCGTGAATCCTTGTACAAGTGAGTTTTGTCATAGCGGAGGCTTAATTGTGCTTCTTGGACGCGTGACGTCGTCCGAGGCGATGACAGACGACCCGCCACCACTTGCGTCGAGCACGCCTCTTCGCACTGCGTCGAGCAGGGACATATTGTAAGGCTTGCAACGTAGCCATGGATACGTCCGGTTCCTGTTTCTCCAACAGCGAGCCAATGGACTCCGACAACGACTACACCGTCGTGGAGGGCAAGCGACTGAAGAGAAAATACCGCAAGACAACCAAAGACGTGAGTGAGCAGGGCCCCAACGGACCGCCTACTCCGACTTACAGGATTGCTTTTGTGCCGCTCGACGTCTCCAAGAATTTAAATTCCGTACACAGACAGATTCTTAACACCTACCTTGGTAATGTGGCTCCGAAAGGAATTAACGAAGTGCGTTTCAACACCAAGAAAAATGTAGTCACAGTGGAAGTAGCGACGCAGGCCGCCCTAGAAAAATTGAAAACCATGCGCATACTAGGACACATAGAAGTCCGGTCATTCGTCGTGCACAGTGGTCGCAATAGGGCAGGTGTTATCTCCGATGTCATGATTGACATCAGTGACGAAGAGCTACAAAGGCTTCTGTCTTCAACAGTGAAGGTAATCGATTTTCACCGCCTCGCTCGCTCGACGAGCGTCAAGCTTCTTTCGAGGGAGACACGCTACCTGATCATGTAGAGGTGGGCACACATTAGACACCCGGAGCGGCCTTATGTGCCCCGACCATTGCAATGTCACAAGTGCCTAAAGCTAGGCCATGTCAGCGCTGTCTGCACAGGCCAGACGGCATGGCTCCGCTGTGCCGGCAGCCATGACGTATCTTCATGCACAGTAAGGCAAACGAAGTGCTCGAATTGCGATGGACCCCACGAGGCCAATTCCAAGGATTGTCCTAAACAGAAAAAGGAGAAAAAAATACTGAACCAAATGGGCAAGACAAGTATGTCCCACAAGGAGGCGGCAGCGTCAGTGCAACACCGGAGGAGACGAACGCGTCGTCGACGTGGACAAGCTGTAGGTCCAGACGAGAGCTTCCTGGCTCCAATTCCGCAGGTCCAGCAGAAGGTAATTGAATCGGCATCAATAGATCTCTCCAAACCATTGCTTCAAGCGAGCCGCGCAAGCCCAGGACCCAATGTATGACCACGCTTACCGCCGCGCACACGGGCCTCAGACTGTCAGCGCGAACAAGGACAGTGCACTCAGATAACACCATCGGACTCTGTCATCAAAGCCATGCTGCGACAAATAATCGCCACCCTGCAGCTGCTACTGTCCGGTTTAAATACGCCAGTGGCGCTAACAGCGGCAAAAATTGTGAACGCTATAGACAGTCTCTTCGCTACGCTGCAGTAACTTATACCTCTGCCCGCGAAGATGACTGTGCTGTGCTGTGAAGTGTACACGTACGCATTACACAGAAACATTATGCTGTGCAGCCCTCATCATATTCACCATACCATCACCTTCCTTCCTCTTCACATTTTATCTCTCTTATTTCCCAAACCCCTTCCCCGGCGTGGAGTAGCAGGCTAGAGGCATTTCACTCAGGCCGACCTCTCCACCTTTCTGACATAAAATATTATCTCTCTCTCTTGTACAAGTGATGTTAGTAGCTCAACGGATGAGTCAACATTCCTGTTCTCAAAGAATCGAGACCAGTCATAGTTGTGAAGCCCAATGTACAGCCCAAAATAATCGCCGTAAGCGTACCTAAATTTTTCTGGTTTAAGTTCTCGCATTGGACGAGAAGACAAAAAGAATGACAGAGTAAACAGGCAATGAAACTTATCCACGAGAACAAGAGGATCACGCACCGCTTGAATCTCAGTAACAGGCATGTTAGATATAATTAGGTCTAAAATGTTACCAGCCCAGCTCTTCATCGTGTTATATTGACGTAAACCATGAAAGCGAACAAAATCGATGAGACATCCGGCTTTTTATAGTACGGCTGTGCAGTCACTGTTGAGCAAACCAGACGCCCATCCGACTTTAGGAAGGTTAATGTCCTCGTAAATGTGAACCTTGCACTTTTAGTAATCAATTTTATGCCCCATATCAAAAAATTGATTCGTGAGAACGTTAGGATTCGAATTAGGCAGAAAATAATAACAGCCAACGAGACAGTGTGATTTGTCACGTGTTGTAATTTCCAACTACGCACATTCATCGTACGTCTGCAGGTCTTGCCTTCTAAGTGCACCTAATGCAGAACGGCACGCTGTCAGAACTCCGCCACCGTATCTAACCTGGTCAGAGTAAATTCTGTCGGGTCTGAAAACAGCATACTCATCTGAGAAATAAGAGGCACTTGTCCACGATGAGTTTAGCCACGTTTCCGTCAGCCATATAATATCATGCTCACGTTGGTATGCATTCGTGAAGAACACCTCACTTTTGGTTTGAAGCCCTCTCGTGTTTTGATAATACAACCTAACTTCCTGTGCCATTTTCGGACGAGGTCGGAGCACTGTTAGAATCACCAAAGTCTCGTGAAGACCACAGGCTTCCATAGAAGGGGCGAAATAGGCAACCATCAGGCCACACTTCAGGTTTGTTGACAAGTTCTAAGAAATGCTCATCCAGAGAGACGTGGAAGGAACAATACGTATCGTTCCTCGTTTTCAGACTTGTACACGTAATCACCTTGTCACCCGCTATATCCGCTGAAAGTTTCTGTATGTCCGACGCTGTTGTAGTGGGGTTGAGGCGAGAAACAAATAAACCTTTCTCCACCGGTAGTTGGAATGGACTGCTTACCTGTGGCAAACGTCGCTCGAGGCCGTGATGGCTGGCTCACCGCTTTAGAAGAACGTTGGAAAAGAGTACGCTGGTGCTGAGCAGGAGGCTTCGGTGGGGCGCCAGAATTCCTGGCAGCGAGGTTTGTCGCCAACGCGCAGTTGCGACATTCTGAAGAGTCGGAGAGCGAGCGCTCATCCCGGTGGGCGGTTCGCAGCTGAACAGATGCACTCAGGCCACTCAGAGCTACACGCAGGAGCGCATTTTCCGCTCGAAGCTGTCGCACCTCGGCGGCCAAGGCATTCATTCGATCAGCCATTGTTTGCATCGTCTGAACAACACTAAACGAAGCGCTGATGGAAGCCGCGTCTTGAAGATCGAGGGAAGACATAGGTTCCTCGGGGGCCGTGATTGTGCAGCTGGTATTGCAGATAATCTCTGTAGACGAAGGATCGGGCCGCTTCACGCACTGAACACATTTGTACTTGCTGGTTCCGGATTCCATGAGGATATTGTATTCATCGGCCTGTATGCTGAGGCATTTGCAACGAAAACACTGCCGGCAAGATGCGCACGTCAAAAATTACTGCCTGCCATCGAATGGGAGCATCGCGCACATCCGTCTGCCTCGGTCGCCATCCAGAACTCATCCAGCACCCGACAGATATAGTACGTATAGCGAGGCGTTTCAGTGAAGAACGTTAGCTCATTTTTCGAGAAAGTTCAGCGGATGTATGCTGATTCTTCGTAGGCACACATCCAGAACAGCTTCAAATGAGCTCAGAGAAAACCTCTGAATGCCTGCAAGGTTGTCCAAATGCAATCCATGCTTCCTCGACAAATTATTTAGTTTATTACAGGTTTCAGAGAAATAGAAAGAGAGAGAGAAATATCTTTATTGAAATACAGAGAATTCCACCGGTGTACATGTAGGCGCCTAGACGTTACTTTGAGCATATGTAAGGAAGTGGGTTGGGGTGAGACAGACCCTAAGAGGAGGAGGGAGGGAGGGAAAGAAAAGAAAGAACAAGAAAACATATAATCGTGGTGTGTACAAGTGAGACAAAGGTTATGGTGTTGATGTAAACAGGCTAGAGCTTGTCAATCAAGCCGATGCACAAAAATACAATTTAAAGCTTGCCGTTGCTTTGAAGTAGCATGCATATGAAGTAATGTGCATCCCAAAGTTTCTAACGCACAACATTCATCACAATACTCAGATGGTCAGTTCAAAATTAACTTTGGAGAAAGGCTCAGGATCATGGATGTAAATAAATGAGCGGCTAAAGTGCATAAGTATCTGCACCTGAAAAGCGTGGACACCGAATGGCGGAAGAAGTCAAGAAAGTTGGCCACCAAGTACAGGGTAATTCAAATTGTAAGTAGACAACCAGGAGTCATCAGAAAGAAAGTGATAGAAAGAGAGACAGTGAATTGGATGCAAAAGGAATGGAAACAAAGAAAGACATACCGGAGTAAACATTCGCAACAAGATGAGGTATTTGCTTTTGCATAAAAACAAGAAAAAAATATGTCCGACGATTACGATACTCCCTAAATGCAACATTTCAGCGCAGCTTTATGCCTGTTTTCATTTCGCGATATATTGAGGCAAAGAATTTGAGACCAAAATCACCGCACTGTCTGGCAGTGGGTCAGTGCCGTCAGCGCCTTCGAAGAGGGAGGGGCAGTATGGCAACGCTAGCATGATGAGCGCATCGGAGCCAGTCGTGGAAGAACACGACGACCAACGCGCGAGCAGTTCGCCGTCGCGGACGCTCAACCCAGGAACAGGCGTGCAGTGCGGAGACCACTCAGCACAACCAAATGGAATGCGGAGGTATTTACCCAGTGAGACCCGTAGACGAGTTCTTGATCAGCTGCTAGTCCTGCTTCGCTCTGGTTTTTTCGGTTAAATTTGTGCGTACCGTCGCCCCCGTGGCGGGTACGATATCAAAAGCAATGACGGACGTTCCGCCTTTGCCGCCAAGGTTGGGGGCTGACCTCCAAACTGCAAGTCGGTCTGCTGCGCTCGACCACCTCAACGCGACTCTGCCAAGGTCTTCGAGCTGCTCAGACGTCGACGACATGGATTCTGACGGCGGATATACCGAGGTCACAAATCGTCGGTTGAAGAGGAAACTTCGTAGGACATCAAGCGTGAGTGAGCTTAACTACAATAAGCCGCCCACACAGCAAGCGTACACAATCGCCTACATCCCCGTCGCTGCTACAGGCAACCTCAATTCCCTCAATAGGCAAACTCTCACTGCCTATCTCGAGAGGCTGGCTCCAGGGCAAATCAGAGAGGTCCGAATTAATCCTAGAAGAAACATACTTACTGTTGATGTGACTACACGAACCAGCCTCGACATCTTGAAAGCTGTAACTGAGCTAGGAAATATACTTGTCCGCTCATTCATCGTACATGGAGGCAGCACCACCGCCGGTGTTATCTACGATGTCGATACAGATATTGATAATGACGATCTCCCGACGCTAATCTCATCAACCGTCCATATCACAGACATACACCGTCTTGGACGGTCGAGGTGCATAAAACTCATTTTTGAGGGAGAGACCTTACCAACACATGTAAAAGTGGGTTATGTGCGCCATCCTGTCCGTCCATACATCCCTAGGCCCTTGCAGTGCCGTAAATGCCAGAAAATCGGGCATGTAAGTGCTGTGTGCGTGAACAAGATGACATGTCCGCGCTGTGGTGGTGATCACGATCAGTTGACGTGTGCTGGCTCTGACTTGAAGTGCCCTAACTGCGATGGGCCACACGAGGCAACGTCGAAGGACTGTCCAAAATTAAAGACTGAAATGTCCGTGCTAAGGAAAATGGTACGGGATCGATCTACACACAGAGAAGCTGCTACCAAGGTCCACCGCCGCCAGAGGCGCTCACGTAATCGCAGAAGGAGATCAGCATCGACAACAGGACAACCTGTACTCCAGGAAAAGTCGTCGCGCGCTCATGCTAGTCCTCAAACGTCACAGGCACCTATAACGATACTCTTCTAAACACCAAGGACACTACAATATGGCCTTCCCTGCCATCTCGGAGTACAGAAGTGCAGCCGGAACGCCAGCGTGACCATGAACCTTCATCGTCGGATAGGCAAATCAAGGCAATGCTTGCACAGTTGATTCGTTCCTTGCGAATGCTGCTCATCGGAGTTAAGACGCCCGTTGCCAAGGCTGCGGTGCAAATTCGACGCACTAGAACCAGTGCTTGCTGCTGTATAAAGACTAGTAAACGCCATGGCATCATCAACTTCAAGGTTGTCACTACAGGAAAGGATAAGCGGTTCCGTAATATTCCAGTGGAACGCACGAGGTCTACGGGGTCGCCTGGGAGATTTTAAACAGAGAGTGCTCAAGCATCGGTTTCCAGTTATCGTCATATGCGAGCCGAATATGACATCGCCATTTAGACTCTCTGGCTATGAACAATTCGCGTCTGGGACAAGTGGAAATACTAGCAAAGTTTTACTATGTGTGCGATGTGACCTCACGTATTCGCTAAACCAAGTTCCGGTGCATAACAGCAACGAGTACATCTCTATAACACTGAAGCTAAAGCGCCGGATAATCTCGATCATCGGTGGCTATATTTCTCCCAGGGGAAGATTTGACTCTGGTCACCTGAAACTTGTTCTTGACTCTTGCCAAGGACCTCATATTATTGTAGGCGATTTCAACGCGCACCACCATCTTTGGGGTAGTAGCATCACAAACCTTCGAGGAAGACAACTTCTTAACTTCACAAGCAGCAATGATCTTGAGATCCTGAACGATGGCTCACCAACATTTCTTCGTGGCACAACGTACAGCAGCTGTCTCGATTTAGCTATCGCTTCACGATGCCTTTCGTCTTCTGCTGCCTGGTGCACAGATGCTGAAACGTATGGCAGTGATCACCTACCTACTTATGCACAACTGAGGTGGTTTACAAGACTTCCAAGTTCTCATACGCGACGCACTGACTGGGATGCGTTTCAGAACAAGCTAGAAGAATCTTGCAACTGTGTAATTTCACCGAAAGAGATTGAAGAGCGCATTAGAGCAGCAATGCACGCAACAACACGCATCATCGAAACTTCAAATTCAAGAACATCCGTTGACGTTATATATGAAGAGCTGCGGGCAGTCCGACGTCGCGCCGAGAGGAAATACAGGCGAACTAAATTGATATCAGACTTGAGGACGTCACGCCGTGTGCAAAAGAAAATTCAAAGATACTTAGACAAGCTCGACAGACAACGTTGGAGGTCATTTTGCACCAGCCTGGACCCAAGAAAACCGTTGTCCACAATATGGCATGTTGTACGAGCACTACCATCTCCTCCACAACAGCTACGTCCCTTCCGAGCTTTGGCTATCATCCAGACGCGCAGTGAGAAGGAAATCGCGGAAGATTTCTGTATGCACCTCTCTGGATCTACAACATCGGTAGCTTCAGTGCTCAGGTGTGCTCCTCCAACAATGGACGATCGCCTCGACCTCCCATTCACGCTGCAAGAGCTACGTGCAGCGATTTCCTCCTCAAGACGCTCAAGTGCGCCTGGTCCTGATGGCATTACCTATTCTACCTTGCGCCATCTAGGCCCTCGAGCGACTGAAGAGCTCCTGGCTTTATACGATCTCTCGTGGTCCTCGGGAACTGTGCCTGCGCATTGGAAGACAAGCAAAATTGTGGCATTATTGAAACCAGGGAAGACACCCTATGCTATGCTTTCCTACAGACCTGTGGCGCTGGCCAGTTGCATAGGTAAAACCATGGAACGCATGGTTTTGACGCGCCTGGAGTGGTTTTTGGAGAAGCGTAATATATATCAAGACGCAATGACAGGTTTCCGAAAGGGTAGGTCGTCAATCGACAGCGTCATTGACCTAGTAACAACTGTTGAACATCAGAAACGTCGCCGTCGATTAACGGCTGCTGTCTTTCTAGATATCAAGGGTGCTTTTGACAACGTTCTCCATGATGCAATTTTAAATGCCCTAGAAGAATGTGGCGTCGGGGGACGTATGCATCAATGGATAGCCAGCTATCTTCAAGAGAGAACGATATTCATGACAACTCCAGACGGGGAAACAAAGAACCACCCCGTCTATCGTGGAGTGCCTCAAGGAGGTGTATTGAGCCCAACCTTATTTAATATCGTTCTCATCGGACTGGTCAAAGAACACGCAGGCGCAGTCTCGGTCTCTGTGTATGCAGACGACATCTGTATATGGACCACGAGCTTAACGCGCTTACAAGTGCAAACGAAGCTGCAGCGCGCGGTGTCAATAACGTCGACATACCTAAACAGTCGCGGACTGCAGCTCTCACCGGAAAAAAGTGCAACCATGGCATTTACACGAAAGTCAATGGCCTGCTACCCCGTTATGATTGATGGGAAGATTATACCTTCAGTAACCCACTACAAGTTTCTCGGAGTCATCATCGACCGTGACTTATCTTGGTCGAAGCACCTCTCAGGATTAAGAAAAAAGCTAGACAGCTTTACTCAGATCATTCGACATATGTCTGGAAAATCATGGGAGCCATCCAAGTCATCTCTTCTGCAGCTCTACCAGGCACTTTTTGTTGGCTACTTCCGCTACAGTGCGCCTGTACTTTCTCGGGTTAGTACAACTGCTGTACGCACACTTGAAAGTGCTCAGGCTCGCGCACTGAGAATTTGCCTAGGACTACCACGATGTGCGTCTACTTGGGGCACTATTGCAGAGGCACGTGCGTGGCCAGCTCGAGTTTATCTGCAACATGAGCCATTGCGTGTGCATCTAAGGGTACTGACTAGACACAGGAACCATCCACTCACGAACGTCACAAGCGTACGGCCTGTGTCCGCCTACTCAGAAGCCGTGTTGTCGCAGCAAGACTTATTGCCGTCGGACTTCGAACCGTATGACATACCCGAAGTTCCACTCTGGACAATGGCAAAGCCAACGGTGAGGCTCTCAATCCCTGGAATAACGAAGAAGTCGAAGATGCCGCTTGCTGGCCTCAAGCATTTCGCGCTATCATACATTGCTTACATGTATGGATATTACGAACATATTTTTACAGATGGTTCTGTGACACAGACCTCTTCCGCGGCGGCCTACACTGTGCCAGGAATGGGGATCGCACAACGGTTCAAGATAGGACACAGGACGTCGTCTACAGCCGCTGAGTTGACCGGAGTTCGAGAAGCAGTTCGTTGCATACTGCAACAAAGTCTCGAGAAGTGGACAGTGTTCTGCGACTCAAAACCAGCACTGCAACTCATCAGCAATTATATGAGTGACAGAACCGCATATAGTCCCCTGGTTTATGACATCATGTATCTGCTTGCTGAGGCGTCTCATTGCGGACATACCATCGTGCTGCAGTGGATTCCTGGCCATTGTGGAATAGCTGGAAACGAACAGGCTGACGCAGAAGCAAAACAGGCGCACACTGACGGAACTATTATACAAATTCATTTTTCCCGGTATGACATTAACGCCTTGCTCCATACCTCCCTTAAAACTTCTACGGCGCAACATTGGGACAACCCCGAACATCGACAAGAGCGCCTCCATAGACTTGACGTTGGATTACAATTCCGGCATCCACTTCGGTTGCGGAGAAGCCAGGAAACGCTCATTCATCGATTACGGCTGGGTGTGGCATACACCAATCGATACCTTCACAAGATTGGACAAACACGGGACCCTGAATGTAGCGTCTGTCACACTCTCGAGACAATAGCTCACGTACTTTGCGTGTGCCCTCAATATGCGGCCGAACGAAGAAAACTCAAATCTACAGTTGACAGCTTGGACTCCCGCCCCTTTTCAGAAGAAAAGCTTTTGGGCGCATGGAGGAGTGTTGACTGTGCCCAACGTGCCATAAAAGCACTTTTGAACTTTTTAAGTGAGACTGGTTTAGACGATCGCCTCTAGAAGCTGTGAGACGTGTAGTCAGTGCGAAATGTGTTTGCGCAAAAACTTTTTGTGGCAAGATTACTTTTTGTATTGACAACATTACTCTTAGTGTATTGCGTCTCCAGTGCGCATCCGCATATTGGACAACGTGTATATAGTATCTCATTGTACCATATCATAATCATCCGCCACCTACCTTTCCCTGTATTCCCACTTCCCCATTCCCCAGTGAGGAGTAGCAGGCTAGAGACACGCTCTCCAGGCCGACCTCTCCTCCTTTCTCTCCATTAAAATCTACTCCTTCCAGAAGCGCTTGGATTTAAAATGGTAAGCATCAACCGGCCAACAGTCGACATAAGCAATATACGCTTAGATTATTGGTGAAAAAAAAAAAAAAAAACAGGGAGAGGTGGATACGACCGGATCCGACACATGCATAGGTAGCGGTACAAGGTAGATAGAGAAGTTTTGAAGAAAAGAAGATAAAGGATACGTATGATATGGTATAATAAAACGTTATTCGTATACAAAAATTAGATCCATGTATAGAATAAATATATATATTGACACGTGTACTTATCTTTATCAGGCGACCACGTTTCGCCGCCTAACAAATGTTATCGCGCAGCGCAGGACGCGCCTGCATGTAAAAGAAGTTTCTGGAATGTTATCGATGGTTCCGTCCACTGTCTTTCACCGCAACTTGTGTAATCTGATTGCATGTATGCGCGACGCGAATAGTGTAGAACTTTGTGGAAGGCACGCGGGTACCGACGATTAGTCTGGAACATTCGACGACTGCTGTATAAAAGCCGACGCGCTTGACCCGCTGATCAGATTTCCGACGATCGCTGACCGTGTTCGCCGCTATCGTTGTGCTATAAGTGTAGCCTGTTTTTGTGGGCACAGGTTCGCCCACTGTAAGAGCTAGTTTTGTATTCCACCGTATTGCTGCTTTCTTCACCGTCACTACCACGTGACAATATGAAAAACGGGGTGGTGGCTTCTTGCCACCGCCTCATTTCAAAGGGGATGTCAATAAATCATTGTCATCATCATCTTCATAAGTCCATGTTAGCTATTAGTGAATGCGGCGTTCAGGGGAAGTCGATGATATATTGTCTCAAGGCTTCAAATCTTTAACGGACACATTTCAAGGCACTCGTCAGTATGTACAGACGCTTCTCTCACTATCTGCAAAGTTCCAAAGCCGTTACCTCCACTCGCCTGCCTGTACGGATTCCTTGAACCATATTTATATAGCTCCTCGAAGACCGGCACTGACGGACAGAGGACGGTCGCCGCACGGCGTTGGTGGGAATTTGTGTGACGATCACTGAATAACGCTTCATATTGGCGGCGAGCTCCACCACTGGAAAAGCTGGCGCCACCCTCGGCGTGACGTGGCATGAGGGATAACGTGGGCATAGCGGCCGCGTCGGCTGCTTCGGAAGCGCCGAAGCGAGCTGAAAACGAAAGTTTAAAGTCCCACCTGCGCTGCGGTTCTGATTAAGTGGCGAAGTTTTCCCGCCTTGGGGTATCTACTTGACAGCAATTGAAATCACTATAATAGGTAGTGGCTGCCTTTGGAGGCGTGCATGCCGCGTACTGCTGACGCCCACCGGATCCTTGGTCTTCACTGGTAACTTCAACGTGCATCACCAGCTATGAACAACCAAGATTGACGGCAGCCTAACGTGCTTGCTTGCTTTGACTTGACTGATTTCCAAGCACTTTGCTGCGTGCACAGATAGTGTTACCTCTATTCCGCTTTCCTCTTTCTGTTCCCCCTTTCCCTTCCCCCAGTGTAGAGTAGCAAACCGGACGCTCGTCTGGTTGACCTCCCTGCGTTTCCTCTTTTTGCTCTCTCTCTCTCTCTCTCTCTCTCTCTCTCTCTGGAGGCGTGCAGCATGGTAGGCTATAACTGCTCGGTGCCGCAGTGCCGGACGTACGCAACGTACCCGGTGTCAGCCTTATTCACACGTATCCGCAGGACAAGAAGCTGCGTGAAGCTTGGCTCGCGAAACTTAGAACCGGCAAACAGCCATCGGCTACAACTCGGGTATGCAGCAAGCACAGTAGCGAGGAATATTTCTGCTACGGCGCCGGGACTGCAATGTTCGGTGAGAAGCAGAAAACGCGCATTGAGACGTTCGCCCATGCTCCCTGCCCGGCTAATTTCACGACGGTTTGGTCTATGAACTTGATGCTAGATACTGGCAAATTCACTGGAATGGAAAGGGAATGGTAAGAAGCAGATTAAACAAAGGTATGGCATATGGTCATGTTTGTGTTATAAATTAACGCACTGGATTACGAAAAAGAAGCAGCACGAAACCGTCCGCTGGCTGCATACAGTGCGGCGCAACTTTAGAAATAATATTGAAACGTCCAAGAATTTAGAAGAAAAATAAATTGAACCGTCGCGACGGCACATCACAGTTGCCGTAGGCGTCGAAGTCCCTTGTTAAAACGAAATTGTGTTTGAACACCTGTGATAACATCCACGCAACAATGGTTGCTTGTGGAGTGTCAAATGCTCATGCGCTGCTGCCTAAAGGTCACAGAACGGTGCGAAAACGCTCTCAGTGAAAGCGAAACATTGTGCGCGGACATGCATGCAGACGCGCAGTCGGTCACCGTAAACCCGTGTGATCGCTGCATGCATTGAGGCTTCGTTCTGTTCCGCGCCATTTCGTTACACAGACCGCCCACTATAAGAGCATATTTCACATAGTTTGCGCTCAGTGATTGCCGACGTTTTAGGCAAGAAGCCGGTTCGGGAGACTCCATCGCGGCGACCGCGCGCAGGGGCGTTCACTGCATACGTATTCGGTGAAGAGATGGCGTCTGTAAACGATTCTGTGCTTTCAGTCTGCCCAAGATTATTATTTCGACAGTAACAAACTTCCCTCGTTTTGAGAGTACTTTCAGAAATGTACAGGAGGGCTGCCGCGTGGTGTTTTTATTAAGCGCCGTAAGCGGAACCTATGAGGAGCGCGCCGCGTGGACCCTCATACTACGCAAGGGAGGCGCTTCCGACAGATGGCAACTCCCTAAGTCCTCGCCCCCAATAGCTGAAATGCAGTGTGAAGTAAACATATTGGGCTGCAGGTCGCTTTCCTCAACGACACATGCGAGCACCTAATGCGCCACCTAAAGGTTATTTCGTTCTTTTTTTTCGTTCTTTGTTCTCTTTTTCTTTCTTCTTTCGCTTGTTCTTTCTTTCTTTCGTTCCTCCTTTCGTTCTTTCTTTTCTTCGTTTCTTTTTTTCATAATCAGCCACTGCATCTTTGCTTGTTTACGGGGGTATGAGCCATTCCAGGTGGTGGTGGTAACAACTTTATTGACACTCTGCTCAGTTATGACCTGGCAGGCCCGAGTCCTAGAATGGCCCCTCACGAGGAGCGACCCTTTCGGCCCAGGCAACGAGGGCTTTTTGTACTTTTTCTTCCGGCGTTCTGAGCAGCTCTTCCCACGTCTGTTGTGAGGGAGCTGGCAGGAGCGACCTGGGAGGGGGTAAGCCCTCGCACCCCCAAAGAATGTGATTTTGGGTAGCCAATGTTTGATTTGTGCAATTTTGACATATTGGGTTCCATTGCCCGTTGGTAATTATGGATAGCCAATGTGGGTTGGGGAACGATTTAGTTTGGATTCGACGCAGGATCGAGGCTTGCGCTCGCGTGAGGCTTGCGTTTGGAGGCGGGTAAATTCGCCTTTTTTGCTTGTAATAGTTTGTTATTTCCTGGTATGTCGTCGGTGCCTCATCCATGGGATCCGAGTCTGAGGGGCACATCTCCCGGTTGATTAGACCTCGGGCTACCCAGTGCGCCTCCTCATTCCCTTGATTCCCCGAATGGGCAGGGACCCATACGAGTTCAACAGTGTTTTCATTATTAAAGTCCCGTAGGACTCGCGCTGCACATACGCCTATGCTGCCTCTCGAAAAGTTGACTATTGCCCTTTTGGAGTCGCTTATGATTGTTTGCACGGAGGGATTCATGATGGCCAAAGCAATGGCAGTCTCTTCCGCTTCCACGGTGGACGCTGTTTTTATGGTCGCGGCGTTGAGGATACTTCCCTCTCCGGTCACGACGCTCACTACGTAAGTTTGGTGATTTTGCTTTGCTGCATCGACATAAGCGGTGTGCTGGTTGTTTTGGTACCTTTCCTGAAGGGCCTTGGCTCTGGCAGACCGCCTCTTGTCGTGTCTCCCAGAGAGCATGTTCTTTGGTAATGGTTTTATAACCAAACGGCTTTTGACCGCACCGAGTAATGTTGTTCTTCCTGCTGAATTCATAACGGGATTCAGCCCGAGTTTACTTAGAATAACTCTGCCAGTTGCGGTGCGGGAGAGTCGTTCACGTTGGGCTGTTTTATGGGCCTCCACGAGTTCGTCTAGGGTATTGTATATACCTAGCTCAAGTAATCGTTCAGTGTTCGCATACCTCGGGAGACCAAGGGCAGCTTTATGAGCTGTGCGAATGACGCTGTTAACCTTTTCCTTGTCAGAAAGGCGTAGGTGGGAGTAAGGGAAGGAATACACGACGCGACTGATCAGGAAAGCCTGCGTCAAATGGCAGATATCAGCCTCCTTCATACCGCGGTGTCGTGTGGCTACTCGTCTGATTAGGCCACATATTTGGCGGGCTGTCGTCCGTAATCGGACAATCGCCTCAGAATTATGGGTATTATGTTGAATTAACATGCCCAGGACTCTTATAGTCAGTACGGGCGGAACTGGGCCGTCTTCCATACTGACTCGTATAGGGAAGGTGGCGTCCCTTTCGGTGGCGTGTTTGGTTGATTTATCACGGATGACGAGAAGCTCCGATTTTGTCGGCGAGCACGCTAGACCATTCTGTCGCACAAAATTTTGTACGGTATCCGCGGCCGCTTGTAATGCTTCCGTGATTTCTCCATCGGAACCGCTATTGGTCCAGATGGTGATATCATCGGCATAGATGGAGTGTTTGATATGCGGGATGCTTTCCAGTAATGGAGGCAGGTTTCGCATGGTCACATTGAAAAGGAAGGGGTAGAGGACCGCACCCTGAGGGGTGCCCCTTGTACCTAATTGAAATTGTCCGCTTTTAATGTCCCCAAAATGTATTTCTGCAGTGCGATCCTTGAGAAAGCTTGTAATATAGCTATAAGTGCGCTTCCCGACATTCATTTGGGCTAGATTTGTGAGTATTGAAGCATGTGACACATTGTCGAACGCTTTACTCACGTCCAGCCCTAGAATTGTACGGGTGGCTCTTATAGGGCCCGGATGTAGGATATCGTGCTGTATTTGCCACATAATGTCTTGAGTGGACAGATTTGATCTGAAGCCTATCAACGTATGGGGCAGCAGCCCATTGCTTTCAGTGTACTCGTTTAGCCTGTTAAGAATGACGTGTTCCATAACCTTCCCCAGGCAAGAGGTTAAGGAGATAGGGCGGAGATTCTCTAGCTCCAGCTTCTTGCCTGGTTTGGGTATGAAAATTACGTTTGCATGTTTCCAGCTGGTGGGTATAGTTCCCTCTTTCCAGTGGATGTTGAAAAGATTTGTGATTTCGGTAACCGACTGATCGTCTAGGTTCCGTAGCATTTTATTGGTGATGCGGTCCTCGCCAGCCGCCGCTGTTGTCTTGATGTTGTTTAGGACAGCACGTACTTCAGATTCCATAATGTCGCTGTCTAGTTCCCTGTTTTCCTTTCCGGTATAAGCTACGGGTAGAGGAATATCGGTGCTTGTATTAAAGTAGCGGTTTTTTAGAGCTTCAAAAAGGGCATCATTATCTCCCGGGAAAGAGTGTATGATCCTCTGAAGGTTCTTTTGTGATGCTGTTTTAGTCTGACTGGGGTCAAGTAGGTGTTTAAGCAGGAACCAGGTGTTTTTGCACCCTAGCTGGCCATTAAGGCGGTCGCATAGCTGGTGCCAGTGTTCCTGACTGAGCTTTCGTGAGTATTTCTCGATATCCCGTTCCAGTTGCGCGATGCGTCTGCGTAGCCATTCCAGAGTATGTTATATTTTTTTTTCGGGTGTGAGCCATTGCTGATAATAATATTTTTGTACCACTCGTCGACATTTTTAAACCATTCTACTTGATGATGACATTTTTTGAACCACTCGACTAGACGCCGCTCTTTTCGGGTATGAACCTTGCAACGAGCCACTTAAGTAATGCGTCTTAAAAGAAAAAAAAAAAGAAATAAAGAAAGGAAGGAAGAAAGAAAGACCGCGAAATTGAGAACTGTCTAGGCAAGAGGACTGGAAAAAATATGATAAGCAATATATAGAAAGAGACAGAGCGAAGTAGCAGTCAAAAAAGAAAAAAAAGAAACGTAGGGTTAAGTGGGCACATGGCGATATTCAAGAATTAGATTTTCAGCACAGGCGTAAACATTCCTGTTATTCTGAGCGAACGCGGATCGAGGCACCAGAATAAAAGTCTTATTCATGCAAACTGCTTTAAGACTTAGTCCTTCCCCTTAAAATGATAATCATTGGCATAATAGCAACAATACGAAGAAGAAAAATATCAATAGTTTCGAGTTCACTGCGTTGTGAGCACATAGAGAAGGTCGTAACTTCTGTGTCCATTAGGGCACACATGCTCCGATTGTGTAATGGAAACCAGACGCTGCTCGAGGTGCATGTGTATTCGTTATACGGGCCCTGGAGCTATAGTGCCAGCTTCTGTTTGAATGTTCGACTAGCGAAATTTCCGGATAAAATCGAATACAGAATATTCGAGAAAAAGAAAAGGTTTGAATATTGAATCCAATATCGAATACTCTCCCGTTTCTAAACAAATTGATCTATTGTAATATTTGCGTCGAGTCTATTTGGTAGAAAAATAATTATTGTTTACAATATTTGATACACGCAGCGCCGTTTACAACTGCAAGTCCTGTCAATCGACGGGCTTGCGAATTTAAAAATACCGCTGAAAAGGGATGATATCTGGGGCACCATGAGAATTGAAAGTAATGAAACAAAGGAACAGCACGTCACCAAATGCGGGTAAAGTTTTTTTCTTCGTTGAAGGAGTGAAATATATTGAGCTAAGTGATACAGAACAGCACACCTTCTGAACAGACCGAAGCAAGGTGGGATTAAATACATAATAAATTGCGTTGGCTCAATCAAGACAACAAATCTGCAGGCATTATTTAAAGGTGAGGCTGTTGCATGACTGAAACGGTACGGAAAACGAGTCGTCTGCTCCGTGTGTTTGCTTAAGACCGGCGCCTCTGCACAACAACCACCGCTCTTATGCAGCAGAATCACTCAGAACAGTCTCTTATCTTATCTGTGTGTGTGTGTTATATAACACACACACACACACACACACACACACACACACACACACACACACACGTATATATATATATATATATATATATATATATATATATATATATATATATATATATATATATATATATATATATATATATATATATATATATACATATATATTGTTACGGGAAGGAAGAAGCGTTCGTCTATTTACAGGTAGCTTTTAATGGCTGAGCCAACAAGCGTAGAGCATCGATCTTGCTAAAACACTTCTTCGTCGTCTCCAAGACCACCATCAGCGTCGTCTTCTTTCCACATTACCGACTGTGACATCACCCCCGTCGGAAAAAGCACCTGATTGGTGCGGCTCATCGGTCGAAGAAAGGTAAGGTTTGAGACGGCTGACGTGGATGATGTCAGAGAGGGGTGAAGGCACCGTGGCATTCAGCGGAGACACTTCATATGTGACAGGGGTCACCTGGCGAAGGATGCGGTAAGGGCCATAGTATCGCGAGAGTAATTTCTCGGAAAGACCAACATGCCGAGCGGGATACCATACTAGCACAAGAGCGCCTGGTTCGTAGTTCACGTCGTGATGGCGCTTGTCGTAACGGTACTTCTGGCGTGTCTGGGAAGCAGACAGACGAATGCGGGCGATCTGGCGTGCTTGGGTCGCTGTGGCTATTACATCCCGAGTGGACTCTGTCGGCGAGTCGAGCGTGGTCGAGAGGAGTGTCTCGAAAGGCAAAGTCGGCTCACGGCCGAAGAGGAGATAGAAGGGTGAATAGCCAGCTGTGTCGTGGCGCGAGGAATTGTAGGCGAACGTGACAAATGGTAGAGCAATGTCCCAGTCGCGGTGATCGGAGGAAACATACATTGCGAGCATGTCCGTTAATGTGCGGTTCAGGCGTTCGGTAAGACCGTTAGTTTGAGGATGGTAAGCGGTAGTAAGTTTATGTTTAGTAGCACATGATCGAAGTAGGTCGTCTATGACTTTGGCAAGAAAGTATCTTCCACGATCGGTGAGAAGTTGACGAGGTGCACCGTGGTGCAAGATAACGTCGTGAAGCAAGAAATCAGCGACGTCTGTAGCGCAGCTGGTCGGTAGGGCTCTAGTAATGGCATAGCGAGTTGTATAGTCCGTAGCGACGGCAATCCACCTATTTCCGTCCTCGGATATAGGGAATGGTCCAAGGAGATCAAGGCCAACGCGAAAAAAAGGGTCGGCCGGTATATCCAAAGGCTGCAGCAGTCCGGCAGGAGGCACAGCTGGTCTTTTTCGGCGTTGACACGACTCACACGCGGCAACATAGCGCCGGACGGAGCGGTTGAGACGCGGCCAGAAAAACCGTCGCCGAATTCGGTCATAGGTCCGCGTGACGCCAAGGTGTCCAGCGGTGGGAACGTCGTGCAGTTGCTGCAGTACAATCGTTTGCAGATGAGACGGAATGACGGTTAGGAGCTCGGGCCCATCGGGGTGCATGTTGCGGCGATACAGGATGCCATTTTGTAGGACAAACATGTGAAGGGATGGGTCAGACGGAGCAGAGAGCAGGCGTTCGATAATGGGGCGTAACGACTCGTCGCGTCGTTGTTCAGCGCCAATGTCTTGAAAGGCTGAGAGGGAAAGAACGCAGATCGGTGCGACATCCACTAAACCGTCCGGTACATCGACGGGATGACGAGACAGGCAGTCGGCGTCCTGATGTAGACGACCCGACTTGTAGACCACAGTGTAGGTGTATTCTTGCAGCCGTAGGGCCCAGCGACCGAGGCGGCCGGTGGGATCCTGGAGGGAGGAAAGCCAACAAAGGGCGTGGTGGTCGGTTGTAACTGTAAATGGTCGTCCATATATGTAGGGTCGGAACTTGCCCACCGCCCAAATGAGGGCGAGGCACTCGCGCTCAGTAATCGAGTAGTTGCGCTCGGCGGGAGAGAGGAGGCGACTGGCGTAGGCGATAACGCGGTCGTGCCCACATTGGCGTTGAGCTAAAACTGCACCGATTCCGTAGCCACTGGCGTCAGTGCGGATTTCTGTCGGAGCGGAGGGGTCAAAATGGGCGAGAACAGGAGGTGTAGTAAGCAGCGTGATGAGCTGCGAGAAAGCAGACGCTTGTTCAGAGCCCCAATAGAAAGGAACGTCTTTCCTCAGGAGGTCAGTCAGGGGACGGGCAACATGGGCGAAATTTTCCACAAACCTGCGGAAGTAAGAGCAAAGGCCCATAAAGCTGCGAACATCTTTGGCACAAGTTGGTACAGGGAAATTCTGCACAGCATGAACTTTAGCGGGGTCGGGGCGAATGCCTGACGAATCGACAAGGTGTCCGAGCATAGTTATTTGGCGGTGACCGAAGTGGCACTTGGACGAGTTGAGCTGTAAGCCAGCGGTGCGAAAAACAGAAAGAACAGATGAAAGTCTTTCAAGATGTGTCGCAAAAGTTGAAGAGAAGACGATGACGTCATCCAAGTAGCACAAACAGATGGACCATTTCAAACCACGCAAGAGCATGTCCATCATCCGTTCAAAGGTCGCCGGGGCATTGCACAAGCCAAATGGCATTACTCGGAACTGATATAGGCCGTCTGGTGTGACGAATGCGGTCTTTTCACGGTCCATGTCATCCACGGCAATTTGCCAATATCCAGAGCGAAGGTCTATAGATGAAAAATAAGTGGCACCGTGGAGACAATCCAGAGCATCGGCAATGCGGGGAAGTGGATACACATCTTTCTTGGTGATCGTGTTTAGATGACGATAGTCAACGCAAAATCGCCAGCTGTTATCCTTCTTTTTGACGAGAACAACAGGGGACGCCCACGGACTGGAAGAGTGTTCAATAATCCCTTTGGCAAGCATCTTGTCAACCTCGCTCTGGATAACTTGTCGTTCAGAGGGCGACACCCGGTATGGGCGTCTGCGAACAGGTGCTGCATCGCCGGTATTTATCCGATGCGTCACGACCGTAGTTTGACGCAAAGGGCAATCGTTCAGATCGAAAATGTCGGAGTAGGACTCGAGGAGGCCACGGAGCTGTGCGGCTTGTTGGGTAGAGAGGTCCGGTGCAATCATCTTTGTAAAGTCATCGGTCGGGGCTGATGCAGAAGGCGCAGAATGAGCAGTGGTCGAAGACGGCGCAACAGATAGAGCAGAAATGTGGCACTCGTGCGTTGGTGACAACGTGGCAAGAGACATGCCTCGAGGAACTACTTGCGGGCACAGTCCGAAATTTAGGATCGGAAGACATGCCTGATTGTCCGCAACAGAAACGATGGTGTGTGGGAAGGAGACATTGTGAGAAAGCAGGACTGACGTCGCGGGAGTGAGGACATAGTCTCCATCAGGTACAGGTGGGCTGGCTAAAACAGGGATGAAGGTTGCTGCAAGAGATGGCAGGCGTATAAAATCCGCGGAACAAAGCTGAGCTGGAGCTTGAGCAGGAAGGTCAATGGGAACAGGTAGGGGGAAGTCAAGTTGTACGACACCGGCGGAACAGTCAATCAGAGCAGAATGGGCGGACAAAAAGTCGAGTCCGAGGATCACATTGTGAGGGCAACGTTCAAGCACACTAAACAGAACGGACGTGTGGCGACCGGCGACACTGACACGAGCAGTACACATTCCAAGCACAGCCGGAGTTCCACCATCGGCGACCTGGAGCAGTCGAGTCGGAGTAGGGGTAAGTACCTTTTTCAAGCGCGTTCGAAGCTCCGCACTCATGATGGAAATTTGGGCTCCAGTGTCGATGAGTGCTGTAACGGGCAAACCATCCACGTCCACGTCCAGAAGGTTCCGATTAGTAGGCAGGGTCAGCAGAGGAATTTCAGGCCGGTGTTCTAGAGCAGCGTCACCTCCAGGAGCTGCCCCAGTTAGTTTCCCGTCGGAGAGCGGCGACGGTAAGCTGGGGATGGAGAGCGACGCAGCTGGGGCGAACGGGAGCGGCGACTATGTGGTGATGGCGATCGGCTGGTCGCGGTGGCTCGAGCGTTGTCAGGTGCGTCTTCAACCTCGGTGGAGAGTGATGGCGGGCGAGGATTCAGTGGGGAGCGGCGGTAGGCGGGAAAGCTTGGTCGTGAGTGGGCTGGCCAGGAACTTCGACAGTGGCGAGAGATGTGGCCCACACGTCCACAGTAAAAACAGATGGGTCTATCGTCATGGGTGCGCCATTCGGCCGGGTTGCGATAGCTCGGATACGGACCGTATTGGCTCCGGTGAACAGGGGCAGAGGCAGCAGACGAAGCAAAGTCAGGACGGCTGGCGGAGCAGATGGATGGAAGACCTACATTCGCAAGTTCTTGGCGAATGACCGACTGAATGAGTGACACAAGCGGCCGGGAATCGTCAAAGCACTGCGTCACAGGCGTGGCAGGAGACGCTGCTTCGATTTCTCGCCGAACGATACGGACGACGTTCTCGGAGGAGGTGGGCTCACGCGGTGGACAAATGTCTTCGCACGTCGACGAAGCTGCGGTATTAGGTAGGCGCGTAAACTGTTGAACTATGCGGCGACTCTTCGCGTCTTCAAAGCGGCGACATTCGTTAATGATCTCATTGACCGTTGTGATGTTCTTATAAACAAGCAGGTTAAACGCGTCGTCCGCGATGCCCTTTAAGACGTGGCTGACCTTGTCTGCCTCTGCCATATTGTTATCTACTTTGCGGCAAAGAGCGAGGACGTCCTGGATATAGGCCACGTACGATTCAGTGGACGTCTGTACACGGGTCCCAAGGTCCTTCTTTGCAGCACGTTGGCGGCCGACGGGTTTGCCGAACAAATCCCTAAGCTTCTGTTTGCACTGGTCCCAACTCGTAATCTCTTCTTCATGTGTTTCGAACCAGACCCGTGCTGTTTTCTTGAGGTAGAATATTACATTAGCCAGCATAAGCGTGTTATCCCACCTGTTGTATGCGCTGACCCGTTCATAATTCTGTAACCAGTCATCGACGTCAACGTTGTCAATCCCGGAAAACATGCCAGGGTCGCGAGGCTGGGCCAGGATGACTGTCGGGGGCGACGACGGGGCCGCGGTTGAACTGTCTCCTTCGGAAGACATGGCGGCCAGGTTACGTCCGCTGCGGAGCTCCGTCTTGCTCGATTACCCCGCACGTCCACCAATGATGTTACGGGAAGGAAGAAGCGTTCGTCTATTTACAGGTAGCTTTTAATGGCTGAGCCAACAAGCGTAGAGCATCGATCTTGCTAAAACACTTCTTCGTCGTCTCCAAGACCACCATCAGCGTCGTCTTCTTTCCACATTACCGACTGTGACAATATATATATATATATATATATATACGCAGGAAAGAGACGACGAACTTTTTGGGAGACTTCTTTTTCTTACTTAACGTTTTCGGCTGGTGGACCAGCCTTCGTCAGAGTACAGGCTGGTCCACCAGCCGAAAACGTTAAGTAAGAAAAAGAAGTCTCCCAAAAAGTTCGTCGTCTCTTTCCTGCGTATTTTACGTCGGGTCCTGCGTGCTGAACTTTGAAGAAAACCCCTATATATATATATATATATATATATATATATATATATATATATATATATATTATCAAACTTTAAACATAGACTGGTACGCCTTAGACAAATGAGATCAAATGTATGCTGTCCGTAGTCGTATTGAGTTAATCAGACAATTTTTGAAGATTGATTAGCTAAGTTTAATTATGCAAATTTTCAAAAGTTTGTTTTAGGACATACGTTGTATTTGTTAAGTTGCAGAGCCTGCTCCGAAACGATAAACGAAATGATTTTCATTACGTCATCTTTAACGCGTTTTCATTCCGGGCCTCTGAAAAAATCCCGCGAAGTAAAAAAAAAAGAAACTGACGCAACTGCGTTCTTGCGTGTGTGGATGTCAGCGCTCTCAATCGGGTTTTCAAAAAACGAGGCCCGCATGTCCTAAATAAAATATTTTACATTTTACATAATTTAGCTTAATTCATTATATGTCTAATAGCACTTCACAAAATAATATGAGTAGTTTAAGACGACTACGAGCAAAACACTGATTGTCTCATTCGTCTAAGGTCTACCAGACTATATTTAATGTGCGGTTCTGTAGTTAATTGATGTATTATGCGCCGTAAACGCCGATAGTCATATCAGCCAAAATTATAGCAAATCGATGCAAAATCAAGGATGGGCTTATATTCCGTGCCCACTTAAAAATATCTGATGGAAGAATGGAAGGCGCTTTAACCATTCTATAAAAAGATAGTTACAAAGATAAGCCACCTTTTATTGACCAGATTTCCGGTCAACAAGAAAAGAGAACAAATATTCCCTAATCGGGTTACGATAGTGACAGGTAGGTAATTGAGACAATGGGAGATAATGAACTCTGGATTAAAATTTTACGTTCGGAACGTGCGGAAATATGTCGTAATGTTCACGTTGCTTGTACGCTTGTCGGTCATACGATTGTTCCGGGCAAGTTCCTTGTTTCTTAAGCCCGGCGGCGGTGCTTTTCCTGAATTTCCTGAACAGGCCGATAATACTTGCACGACGAATATATATCGCGAATCAAGTTTCAATCATCATCATCATCATCATCATCATCATCATCATCATCATCATCATCATCATCATCCTGTTATGTCCACTGCAGGACGAAGACGTCTCCCTGAGATCTCCAATTACCCCTCAGTCCTGCGCCAACCGGTGCAACTAGCGCCTGCGAATTTCCTAATTTCGTCGCAGCACCTAGTCTTCTGCCGTCCTCTACTGCCCTTCCCTTCTCTTGGTACCCATTCTGTCAGCCTAATGGTCCAACGGTTATATAACCAGTGCATTACATGACATGCCCTGCTTCATTCTTTTCTCGATGTCAATTAGAATGTCGGATATACCCGTTTGCTTTCCGATCCAAAGCGCTCGCTTTCTGTCTCTTATAGTTATGCCTAGCATTCTTCGTTTCATCGCTCTTTACACGATCCTTAACTTGGTCTCAAGCTTCTTTGTCAGTCTCCAATTCTCTGCCTCATATGTCAGCACTGGTAAAATTCACTGATTGTACACCTTCCTTTTCAATGATGATGGTAAGCTTCCAGTCAGGAGCTGACAATGTCTGCCGCATGCGATACAACCCATCCTCATTCTTCTATGAATTTCTTTCTCATGATCAGGGTTCCCTGTGATTAATTGATCTGGGTAAACGTACTCCTTCCCAGACTCTAGAGGGTGACTGGCGATCTTGAACTCTTGTTTTCATGCCCGGCTATTCATCAGTATATTGGTCTTGTCCATATTAATCTTCAACCGCACTCTCACGCTCTCTCTGTTAAGGTCCTCAATCATTTGTTGTAATTCGTCTGCATTGTTGCTGAATAGATCAATGTCATCGGCAAACCGAAGGTTGCTGAGATTTTCGCCGTCGATCCTTACTCCAAAGCCTTCCCAGTTTAAGAGGAAGCTTTAGCTCGGGCCCAACTCCGACGCGGCCTATTCAAATACATGTAAAACGCAAAAACGTTTTTATGAGATAACCCCTGGACCGATTTGGATGAAATTTGTTGCATTTGAAAGAGAAAGTTAAATTCTAGTGACTGTTGGAAGCGGAATTTCTATTTAGGGCTTGAATTTTCATAAAACGATTTTCAAATATTTGACCGTTTGAAAAAAATAGAAGCACGAAGTTCACAAGTTGATAGCTATGCATCAAGAACTGATATCGCGGTTCTGTAAACGGCATCCATTAGATCATTCAAGGCGGACAAATTCAATATGTCATCTTACATCTTACATGAATTTGTTACGTTGGTTACAACGGTTTTACAAAAGTTGTATTTCCCTATGATTAAATTTTTTTATATTCATGTGTAACATATCAATTTTGTCCGCTATGAATGTACTTTTAGATGCAATTCACAGAATTGTATTATCATTCTTAGTGGTTGAGTTACAGAGTTGTAAACTTGATAGTTTCGTTTTTAGAAAATTTTTGATTTTCGCCAATTTTTAATAAAAGATTGACGACCTAACTCAAAAATTCGAAACCAACAGTCACTAGATTTTAAGTTTTTCTTTTAAATGCAACAAACCTCGTCAAATTTGGTGCAGTGGTTGCCGAGAAAAACGAATTCTCCTTTTACATGTATTTAGATAGGAGCACTCGAGCTAAAGCTTCCTCTTAATAGCTTGAATACTTCTTCCAAGCACGCAGTGAATAGCATTGGAGACATTGTGTCTCCCTGTCTGACCCCTTTCTTTATAGGTATCTTCATGCTTTTCTTCTGTACAATTAATGTAGATGTGGAACCTGTCTAGATATTTTCCAAGGTATTTATGCAAGCGCTCTGTGCTCTTCGAATACGTAATGCCTCTATGACTGCTGGTATCTCTAATGAATCAAATGCCTTTTCGTAATCCATGAAAGCCATATAGAGAGTCTCATTGTACTCTGCGGATTTCTCGATAACCTGATTAATGACATGGATGTGATCCATTATAGAGTATCCCTTCCTGAAGCCAGCCTGTTCCCTTGGTTGACTAAAGTCCAGTATTGCCCTAATTCTATTGGAGATTATTTTGGTAAATATTTTATATAATACTGGCAGTAAGCTAATGGGCCTATACTTTTCTAGTTCTTTAACGTCGCACTTTTTGTGTATTAGTATAATGTTTGCATTCTTACAGTTTTCTGGGACCCTTGCAGTCGGTAGACATTTCGTATAAAGAACCACCAGTTTTCCAAGCATTATGTCTCCTCCATCTTTGATTAAATTGACTGTTATTCCATCTTCTCCTGCCGCTCTTCCTCGTTTCATGTCTTGCAAGGCCATTCTGACCGATAGTTATAGGCCCTTCTGACCGCTATAGTTATAGGAGGAGTTTCTGCATCCTGTTCATTACTGTTTCTAATTGAGGTATCCTGACTCCTCTGGGTACTGTCCAGGTCAGTATAGAATTATTACACGTTTAACCAATTTTGCTTTAGGGCTTATGTAATGACTGTAGAATTGAAGATCAGCGGCAACGAGGCCATGTAAAGTATTCATACTTAGTTTAGTTATCTTAAATAACTAAATGATCGAATAAATAGATGAATAAATAAATAAAACTAAAACATACCGCACCAGTTTCAAGGTTTCTGTTGCCAAAATTTTCCACGATACACGTTCACTGCGGCATCACTGAGTTGTCCCATATAGCATGCGCCGCAACAGCGCGCACGCTAACCTAACTTAATTATGCAAATTTGACGCCGAAGTGACGGCAGATAGGAAGCAACCCTTGACAGCTCCCGAGCATGTGTTGGTAGACGATCGCATCGCTGCACCGCGCGAGCAGAAGAAGGAAGAAACGATAAGCAGAAGGCAAAGACGGAGACGCGATGACGCACCCCGTGTCGGTGGCGCGTTACGCATGAGTGAGAAAAACACGTCGACAAGTGAACGCCGAAGAAAGCGAGAGAGAGAGCGAATGAACACATCTGAAATTAATGAATGAGGGAATGGAGTACAACTTATTTATTGTCCATAATTAACTGTTGATAGCCCATCGGCTGGCCTGTTCGTATCCTGGCACGTCTAAGCACTCTCTTGTGACTTTTGTCCCGGGACACCGCCACAGCAAACATAACTTAGTGTTCTTTAACTCTCTACAGTTCACGTGTTCAATAAATTATCTGCTGAGAGAGTGTCTCTCATGCTATTTTTTGCGTATATTTTACAAATTATATTTTTTCCTCTGCTTTTTCAAGAGGTTCATCAGTGCTATTTTTGAAAGGGGGCGGGAATTTAATGAGCGAAATAAGTCGACATGTCTGGAATACGAAAAAAAAGAAGAGTGAATGCGTCAGCCATGTTTCCGTCCACTTATCGGTGACCTGTGTATAGCGGATGACAGCCGTTCGGCCAAGGTCACGAGTCTCAAGAGATCGAACGAGCAGCTTTCTCAATGCCGACTGGGTGAGCCAGTTCTGTCGAGCATACATAAAACGCCGTGGCGCTCATTTGCAAAACATCTCGTCTGCGCAAGGAGAGCCACAGGTGCGAACGGAAACGGCACGAACCGAGGTCTATAACTTTGGTCGAGGCTTGCCATGGTGGTTACAGCGGTTGTCAAGTCTTTGCGTAGCCTCGGAAGACTAATCCTCTGGCTCTTCGACGCGAAGAAACGCAACTGCAGCGCTAAGTAATGCGCCTTTATTAATAGACGGTAATGATGTGCGTCACTCGTTCTTTCACAGAAAGAGCTTTACTTCGCGGCGCAGGACATTTATTCGAGCGAGTACGAGGATGTCAAGTTCCAAGACGACAGTTGCCTGACTATGCGAAGATGGTGTTCGAAATGGTCTTGGTTTCCAACTTTTCTTTTTCTTTCAGGTGTTCTGCAAAATTTCTACTGCTATACGACATTTGTTTCCGTGTTTGATGTATGTAACTTGACGATTTGTTTTCTTTTGCTAATTTCGTGCTCTTCTGTGGTTTTTAGTTATTGTCCTTGCCTAAATATACAACTCTTTCCGGTATAGCTCTCTAATATTAATTCACGAACTTTCAGTGTTTCATTCTGGTATAGGCGAATAAGCCCTTCTTTTTTTCTCCTCTATGTTGACATCTATGCATAAATGTGCACATATCCTCGCTGATGGGGCCTTATCTCATTTTGTTAGTATGGGTGTTATTATAGGCTTGTGCGAATAGCTGTCATTTTCCACATCAAGCTGCCTTTTGTTTGTAAACGGTATGCATGCCTCAGGCAAACCCTTTGCGACTTTCTGCCTGCGCACCTCGACATCATTGGTGTGTGTGTCTGATGTCGGAAATTAAGGCGATTTTGGCTTCGAGTTTTAAGTGTATAGTTGTTGCAGTAGCATGCGAATATGAGAAATTTCGAAAACGTATTGAATAATTTCTATAAAAGTGGAGAATTGGGCCTTGTTGGTCCTTCACTGTTGTAACGAAAACGCAAGCAGATGACGAGAAAGGGACGGAACGGCCAGTGACAAAACAATGCGGCACAACGGAATATCGATCGCTAGTCCGCGTAGTTGATGGCTGAGGTCACTTTTATCATTGTTTCTATAACACTTGTTAGATGTCCTTTGCGTGCATGGTACTGCCATGTTTATTTCGTTATATCTTTTTTTTACCCATTTTTGGCTCCCCTGCGCACCTGTGTTGACTGCGTGGTGTGGTACACTTGCATGCATTTTATACGCTTGGGCTCTTCATTTTCCCCCAATGCAATATTGGCAGAAGTATTCCTTACGAAAATACTTGTTGACACTCTCAAGTTACCCTGTTTTCTTTCCACAGCCTTGAATAAACTTTATGCAATGTTCGCCTTAATGATCTTTAGTGAACTTTAGTGAACTTTAGGGATCTTCGCCTGAAACTTTTATAAAGAACAAGCGCAACGCGGTTACTTTGTCGTTGTGTGTTCGCGCATTTATAACGAGTGCTTTTGTTTTGAATTCGAGTGTTCGATTCGATATTTTGCTTTTTGATTCCTTAGAAAAGTCTATTTTTGCCAAATATGCTGCTGCGATTATTGGAGCCTGCCTACTACAAGGAAACGCCCATGGTGCGGCGGCTGTTTCAAGTGCTCGTTTTAACCTGACCCGGAAATGAAGTGAGTTTTGACCTCTTGCTCATTTGGCAAACTTCGCAGCCCAACAGGCTCGTAAATATCGCTACGCGTATTGAAGGATATAATTGGATCTTCTTTAATATTGCATCAAATTTCTGTTACACCTACCTTTCATTGTTCTGTTTATTCTTCCGTATTTTTAGAATGCTCTTATCGTGTTCGAACGTGGGTATTGTGTTGACGCATCTGTCGGTCTGGCCAATATTATCATTTTCCACAGAAGAAATGTTCGTGACGTATCAAGCCGCAGAGAGGAACTTATCGAAAGACAAGGCGTGCTTCATCTCAGGATTAATCCTTGTTTTGTAACGCCTTCTGTGCTGATGTACGTAATAGGCGAGTTTATTCGGTGTTGAAAATTTCACTTGGACATTGTTTCCCGAGTTGGGCAGTGCATGCCTATTGTCATGAATTCCATAGATTGAATGTTGCGTATATACAGTTTCAACTGCGGTTTTCCGCCGCTCAGTATTTGATTGTCAGCCTGCTCAGAGCATTGTGTTCTGGCCTTTCTTGGAATGGACAACTATTCAGTTCATATTTCCCGCGGCCGCCGTTTCAGGCTGCAATACAAGAAATTCAGACATGGGGCATACTGATGTGGGGCGCACTAACCGCACCTAGCCTCAGCTGGGGTGCGTTCTCGACAGCCTCGAGCGGTGAGGAGTGCTTGATTCACTAGTATGTCCGACTCGCCTCCTCAGGGAGTCGAAGCAGCCCATTCTGAGGCAACGCGTCACTGCTCGGGTTTTCTTAAGGGTCCTGCATCCCAGATTCCGTGGCCTTATGGCAAACAGCTTTATTTGCTTGGTCACTGTTCACAAGGCCGCTTAGCGTGACTTGCGATTGCTGACGCTTAATCAGTTGCTCTTTCATCATATATGTATTGGTGAGGTTGCTTTCTGAGTTCTCGACTGCCCTGTCGGAAGAGCTCTTCTTCCTTGGCGAAGAGAAATTCCTTCGGCATGGGTCCTGTACCTGTGTGCCGTCCTCAGCTGGCCGTGCGGAACTTGTTTTTCAGCCAGCCTAGTTTTGGTGGGCGGTCTGCTCAAGTGCTTCTTAGCAATAATGCCATGTATATAGATGTACTGCTTTTAATTGTCAAAAGCATCCCATCATACACAATATGTATGTCGTCATGTCTTTCGGCTGTGTGGCGTGGTTTCCGTGGGGATAGATCCTGACACTCAGACCTCTGAATGATGAATGGGAAAGTTTTTTTTTATTTCCTATGGCGTTGGAGGAGGAGGAGGAGTAGATTTTAATGAAGAGAAAGGATGAGAGGTCGGCCTGGAGAGCGTGTCTCTAGCCTGTTACTCCTCACTGGGGAAAGGGGAAGTGGGAATATAGTGAAAGGTAAGTGGCAGGTGATTATGTTATGGTAAAATGACGTAGTACAGACACGTTGTCCAATACGCGGATGCGCACTGCAGACACAATACACGATAGAGGAATCTTGTTCACACAAAAAGTTATCGCGTAAGGACATTTCGCACTGTCTGCACGTCTCACATGTTCTAGAGGCGATCGTCTAAACCAGTCTCAGGTCGAAAACGCAAGAGTGACGTTATGTTGGGCACAGTCAACTCTTCTCTACGCGCCTAAAATCTTCCGAAAACGGGCGGGAGTCCAAGCAGTCAACAGTAGACTTAAGTGTTCTTCGCTCGGCCGCATATTGAGGGCACACGCAAAGTACGTGAGCGATTGTCTCGGGAGTGTGACAGACGCTACAGTCAGGGTCCAATGCTTGTCCAATCTTGTGAAGGTATCGGTTAGTGCACGCCACACCCAGCCGTAATCGATGGATGAGTGTTTCCTGGCCACTCCGCAACCTAAGTGGAAGCCCTATGGCATTGGAATCTATGACATACTATATGAACTTCATTAAACAGCCTGTAGTCAGCATGGCGGTCGCAGGCAACGTAACCTGCATATTTTTGTCAAATAGTGTACGTATTTGTGCCTACAGTTCCTTTGTACTGCTAAAGTTTTCCACATAATGTGTACACATAAACGCTCATTTGTCGCCTACACATTTCGCTTGCGCAAAACTCGCATGTGCACATCATCACTTGTAAATGTTTCTGAAACCGTCTCATTACTCTTGTTCTCGTCAGTGTCGCTGTTATTCGTATAGTTTGTGGCCTTTCGCTTTATTCTAACCTTTGTAGACACTCTACAGTGAGCAATTTTTTGTTATAGAAATTAGTCCTGCAAACTTGTAGCGCCCATCGACGTACCACTTAGAAGATCCTGTACACAGTACAGAGTAGGCTGGAATTGTTAATGGAATTAAGGCACGGGGTGCACTTGGTGACACTCATTGTCTCTGTCTAATAAACTTTTGTTAAACGCAACAGAAAGGCGATGTGCAATGTTTCACACCGGTGTGAAACTTCTGGCCTTGTCGCACCAACAAGGCCAGGAGTCAATCCTGGTGAAATATAAGTGCACTGTAGCAATTGCACAATATGCTATGTGTTTGTGTCGATAATAAAAATTGATTTATTGTTGGATTGATTGCTTGATTGATTGCTCGACAATTAGAATAAATTTTCCCTTTCTATAGAAGCAAGCGCCCTTCCTCTCCCACAAAGTCTGCCGATTGCTTGAATTGGGGAAGCTTACTTGCGACTCTTGCAACAGAAAACTTCTGCGGCCCATCTGCGCACTGTTGGTAGCTGTATGCCCTAGGAGCTTTTGTTTACGTGGCAATTATTTCCCACCCACGTTCGCTTCACTGCATCCCGGACGCGCACCGAGGTGAATCCCTCTCAGAAACGCTTCACTAGCGGATAAGCTGCGGCCAGCGTTCGCGTTGGTGGCCGCCCACTTCGAGGCACACCTGGTCCTTCCGCGCCGCTAGAAACGCCCCATGGGGAGCGCCCGACTGCATAGGCACATCACTACGTTGGCACTAAACAATAACGTTAAATTTGTAGATACTGTCAAATGATTAATTTAGCGCCAAGAGCATGATCACAGAGAGGGGAGGACATAAAGACAGGACGAGCTCAATTATTTACGGTGCATCAGCTAGCCCCACAGCAAGTGCTCTTGTGTCTCGCCCTTGTTCCACTTTGTGGTTGCATGTGTTAGCGCTGTTATAATTTTCAAGCCAAGTATGCATCAACTCGCCCAAGAAGAAGTTTTAATGAAATACCCTAGACTGATCCCATATTGTTTGTAGGCATGTGTCCGCGTTTACTGGGCCGGTTGAAAAGGCTGTTCCGAGAAAAAGACGGCTGCAGTTTTCTTTCGTGCCCTTCGCGCCAAGACTGCGGAGCTTGAACGCCAGTGCAGCGTCACGGACTTCAGCGTCTTCTTGCATACTTGGGCAGGGCAGTCGTACAGAAAAAAGATTTTTAAAACTTTCGGCGTTTTTGGTTCACTTAAATTTAGGGGAGGGCGTATATTCAATGTTTCGAATACTAATCGAATATTACGCACTAACTATTCGTAGTCCAAACGGAACTGCTCGGTATTTTTGAATAATCGAAACTAATCAAACATTTCGTAACAACCTACTGGTAAAGTCTGGGTAGTGTTCTCCGTCTTTTAAACAAGGTATCACAACTTATCACAAGTTAAACAATTACAAATTTTTTTGAAGTAACACCGAAACAAAATGGGTAATTACTTTTCGGTTTCGTGGCGGAAGCCCGCATGACAACCTGTGAGTTTTGCTTGCCTGTCATTTTGTGCTTTCGACAGTTTAGTCACAAAGCAGTTTTAGCTTTTATGCTACAGCCAGTGACGTTTTCCTTGAAACGGGCCTTTTACACGTGTCTAAGCCACAGAAACCCTTCAGCCCCTTTCCTTTTTATTTTTGCACAACTTTTCAGCTTTTTTTTCGGCAACCACTTTTTTAACGTTTTTAGAAAGGTAGTTATACAGCAGCCATCCATTCTTGGAAAGCTTGTTAACAGCCAGGCTGTAAAGTTGTTGAGAAGATGTTCGCGCATTCTTTTTAACACCCTCAAGTACATAAGCCAACTAGTGCATAAATTATCAATGTATTGTATTTTTTCTTTATTTGGGCTTTCCAAACAATAATTGAACACTTTTCAAAAACACATTTCTGATAGCTAAAATGTTATTGTCTGGGACACGTGCACCGAACATTTACGTGGATTTCTTAGCTGCTTCTACCGCAAAACTCCATGGAGGAATTTCTGGCAGTAAGGAAGCGAAAGTGAACATTGCAAATATTGCAGTATGTAAATATGGGGTTTTGAAGTTTTGAGTTGGAGCACTCCGTGCACTCCTTTCGAGCGGGAGTTCTTGTAATTTGGCGGGAAATAGCTTGTCTTACGCACATCCCCATGCGCGTGCATATCTGTTCAAGACCTGTGCTCCACTATCGGCTCGACTGCTTGGCAGAACTGCAGCGAGGTCAGGTGTAGCCATAGTGGCCTCGCCAGCTTGCAGTTTGACGCACATGATGTAGGCAATGTTTACTCCGATGTTCAAGAATTCAAAGAACATCCGAGGGTAGAAATTTATTATTTACTATCAGTCCACTTCGGACGTTACCTTCTTTGAGCTGGCAGGACGTGATAGCTCATGGAAAGGTTGACAACTAGGAAGACCTTCGTTTCTTCTGGCGATGTTATGAAGACGTTCCCATTTCGCTCAGCATATCGAGTGCTTCCTTTTACAAAGATTTTTACGAAGCTCTACAACTTCATAACACCGTAAAATATCTTTAGTGTTATGAGATCAGCCGGTTGTACGCCATGTGAAATAAACTTTATTTCCTTGTGCTGGGGCACGCCGGAATCAGCTGTGACTTGCTGTTTAGTATGTCTTCTTTCATTCGATGACCATTTGACTGCGCACGTAGTTTTTAGGAGCAGTAATTGAAAGATTTTCGACTGACACACCTTCCCTCTTTCACTTTTTCAGGGGCCTTGAATGTTCCGGCTTCTCTGGGTATTCTGCGTCAATTCCTGCAGCAACGTTGACAAATCTTCTTTGACAAGTTGTAAAGTAGACTCATGGTCGTTGTCATAAAAGAAATCTTATAGAATCTTGCCTTACGATACTAGGAATTTCGTTGCTCTTCTGCCATAATTTTGGTAAATTAAAGCTTTTATATAATATTAACTACGCCACATCCAAAGGCGCAGAGTATACAAATGTATTAATTTCAAGAGGCTATTAGAACATACAAGTTCTACCACCAAGCTAACGCCACCAAGTTGTATCAAGCATTCTGTGCACCTTTTTTGGCACTATTATGTTTCCTCGCCAGACGAGTTTTCGTCGAACACTTGACTACAAAACATTCTGTTACTGTGCACTGGGACACATATGTACCGATGTCTCTTTCTCGATAAAAAAGGTAGTTTATACTCGTTCTTAAATTCGAGAATTTTTGTTTGTGAGATACCCTTGATCACTGCAGTTTTTATTCGACACATTATCTTCCTTCACTCACGAGAAAAAAACTGCAATACAAGTACTCAATTCATCGATGGCGATGCACCCCTTGCTTCGCGACTCCACCAACGTTTCGTCAGCGTTTTGTCATAGAGTTGTCAACCAAAATAAGATATTTCCCTAACGGAACCTCACTAGTTCTGTAAATTACTGCGAGTAGGCTCGTAGGGACAGAATGTATAAATTCGGGGACACATGTGTCCCATATATGTTAAGGAGTCAGTGACAATTAATGATCTTTTGCTTAAAAGCAACCCTTTGTTCCTTATACTTAGCTGTTTTTTCCACTCGTTGGTACAGGCGTGGTACCTAACTATACCAAAAGAAATGTTGCTGCTGTAAATGTATGCTTCTGCGTTTGACTATTCGATATTCGATACTTACTATTCGTGTTCGATTCGTATTCGAAAAAGTTGAGATACGCCAACCACTACTTAAATTGCCATAGAATTCGTGTTCATCGGTCGATAACTAGCTGGTGCAAGTGATCAAGCGACCCTGCTAGTGCCGAGAGGAGGGCGCCAAAATTAATTACGTCACTCGGAGCCAGTGCGGGAACCTTAGCGTGGCGCCGCGTGTCTCTCGTTTTCGACTATCTTGTGGGTTCACGGAAATACTGGGCTTTTTTTTGGGGGGGGGGGAGGTTATTTAATAAGTGCAATTTGGCTATTTCGTGTCCCTTTAACCTAGAGTAGCACAGCCGTGATATGCGGGTTGAAGAGTTCCCGTGAAGTCTGTGTGTACGTATGCTTGCGCACCCAGCTCCACGATGTTGCATACCCAGCTTCATACGCTCAATGGGGGATTGGCAAAGAATCAAATATTTGCGAGAAACAGACAATGACGAGGTGAATGACTTAGTTGGATACACACACACAGGAAGGAAGGAAGGAAAAAGTGGAGAAGGAAGGCAGGGAGGTTAACCAGTTTTGACTAACCGGTTTGCTACCCTACACATGGGAGCGGGATGGGGGGATGAAAGATGGGGAGAAGAGATAGAGGGCACATAACACGGCACACACATCGTTGGTTACAGTCTGTCACTCTTGTGCGGTACGTGACATCACTGTCACAGCCGCTTGTCCAAGCCCGTATCCTTCATAAACCGAAGAAGTCCCTTCGTCGCCTTCAGCTGCGATGACTTCAGTCGGCGATATGTGAAAATGGGTGCAATTGACAATGGTCTATTGTCAAGGTGCGCTAGAATGGACGCCATGGACTGTCTCTGAACATTATATTCAGGACAGTCGCACAGAATGTGTTCCAGCGTCTCCTCGCAAAGACAGACATTGCAGAGAGCGTTGTCGGCCATTCCAATGCGAAACGAGTAAGATTTCGTGAAGGCCACCCCTAGCCATAAGCGATAAAGCAGGGTGGCCTCACTTCGGCGGAGTCCGGTTGGCATACATAGATGCATCAAGGAGGGCAGGTCGTGTTGATGATTGCTGCGGTTGGTCTGGCTGCTTGGTGTGCACCATAGAGAGAGCGTGATCTCCCGTGCAAGCACTTGAAGTCTGCTGGCTGCGTCGGACCGTGAAAGTGGTATGGCCTCTTCCTGTGTGTCTTCAAGAGCTGTCCGAGCGGCTTTATCGGCGTCTTCATTTCCGATGACGCCGCAGTGACTTGGCAACCACTGAAACGTCACGTGATGTCCTTTCTCATGTGATGTATGGAGTAGGCATCTAATATCGAAGACGAGCTGTTCGAATGGCCCGCGACGCAGAGCTGATAGTACAGATTGTAGGGCTGCCTTTGAGTCGCTGAAAATTGACCATTGTCGAGGTGGTTCCCGATTGACAAAACAAAGTGCAGCTCGAAGAGCGGCTAGTTCCGCAGATGTAGATGTCATTGGGTGGTCAGTCCTAAAGCTGATGGTAATACCTCTTTCTGGGACGACTACAGCACCGGACGAACACTGGATGTTTGTGGAACCGTCAGTATAAATATGTGCACGGTCTGCGTACCGCTCGTGCAGAAGAAGCAGAGACAGTTGTTTCAGCACAGGCGACGACAGCTCAGACTTTTTCCCGATTCCTGGCACGTTGAGATGGACTGTGGGGCTGACAAGGCACCAAGGGGGCATCGATGGTTTAGATGCAGCGGTGAAGCCCGAGGGAAGTTTGTCGTTGTACTTGACAATAGTTTTTGAGAATGATGCTTGGTGCCTGTCTGAAGGTAGTGTTGCAAGGTGGTGATAGGGGGCCCGTGCCAAATGTCTGATATGCGTTCTCAGGGTTTCCACCGTGATGTGAGTCTGCATTGGATGGTCCCGAGCAATCGCAATAGTTGCCTCAGTTGACGTGCATCTCGGCAAACCAAGACAAACTCTGAGTGCTTGAGCTTGCGCTGCTTGCAGAACACGAATATTTGTCTTGCAGGTGTTGTTCAGTACAGGTAGACTGGGATACACACACACAATTTTATGGTGCAATAATAGGGGCCTTTGGCGAGTTGGTAGGAGTTCATATTTGACAAGCAGCAGCGTTAATCAGATGTATCGCAGATGTAGAGCCTAGAAGAGAGATCATAACACAAGCGCGTCTCTTGTGACCCTTATTTCTTCGTCATTGTCTAGTTAGTGCTACTGGTTGTCAAATTTAGGGTACAAGAAAAATAAAGCACAATGGGAAACAAGTCATGTTGAAGAAACTTTCTTACTCATCAGTTTATACAGAAATTTTAGCGATGAGAACCGGGCTCCTATTATGCATATGGTGGTACAGGTTTGCAATAAAATACAATCAAGCGAGACAATACAAGATAGGCGGCGAATCATGCGCTCCTAGTTCTTTCTTGAATGCCTATCTGATGTGGATGACGTTTTCAGCGAAATTGTCCGGTAGTTGCATAATACAATGGGCATATTTCATACAAATGTTGATGTTTCTGAGTTTCCTACCTTTTGATTTCCATGCCAATTAGGTGTTTGTGTGGTTGTTGGTAGCAGCATTTATGCGTAAGCAGCAGGCGTCACGTACACAACTCCTTATGCAAAACTGCACGCCAACCAAAACACAACGTACGCGAAGGCCGCAATAATAGCGAAAAATAACGACATGTATTTGTTGTTGAACGCTTCGATATTTGCTTTACATGAAAATCGTGAATTTCTCCAATTCCCCCAGTAACTTGTCGGCAGTCGGCTCCAACAGTTTCATTCGAGGTCGAACGAAACTTTCATAAAAGTCTTCCGGCGCTTGTACCTGAAAAAAAAAATGAACAGACTGGGCTGAGTATTCAGAGCGTTGTTGCTACATATAGCGTCATAGTAGCAATAACAAACTAATTCACTTCGCAGCGGTAAAGCATGTCGTATTTGTCAAAAGATTCCGGACCTACGCGAGAGAGTATAATTTTAAGTTGGTTTGTCGTATGGGGCTTACATAGTATGTACACCCCTCGACTCAACCGTTTTGTTGGGGGTGGGAGAGGTGTCTGATACGGTTTGACGACACAAAGCTCCCCATAGACGATGATGGACACCTTGATATGCATGCTCTGGTTCAGGATGCCGTTTAGGCAGGCAATATCTTATTTCGAACAGCGCAGCACTTAACAAGGACGGATGAGGGCGCGCAGAGCGCCGACGTCACGCGGGAGCTGCTTCGTGCGTACAGGCGGAACGAGAGAGCCCGAGCGCCGCAGGCGGCAGTGGCTATTGGTGACACTAAGCACGTAGGATAGCAGTGAATACATGCTTACAATGTCCGGATTTCGGCTGGTTGGTTGATACTTTTGAATTCGAACAGCGCAACACAAGACACTGACATAAGCGAAATAAATAAATAAACAAATAGCAATAAGAAACGTAAAAGAACGTGGAATTTATTGTCCCGAAACTTTTATGAGGGACGCCGTACGTAGTGGAGGACTCCAAGCTGAAATTCTGGCGTATTTTAGAGCGCACTTTTATTTGCCTCTTTTTGCCCCTGGCCTCCCCGTTAATAGGACCTTGGCACGTGCAACCGGCCACTGCGCAAGTGAACTTTCCGGGTCCGTTCCCTAGAGTGGGTATGTGCCGCTGCGTGTATGTGCCCGAACAGGCGAGCAGAACGAGTGCCAAGAAGTGAAGGCGTCAGCGACAGGAAATTGCAGAAATCGACTACAGACAAGTGAAGACGTGGGCAACCGCAGCAGCCGACTGCTTAGCAAGAAGAGAACGAAATGGGACCACAGCGTGCGCTGAGCTAAGTATGCTGCGGGAGAGCGAGAAGTGAGGCGAACACATTTTGGCAAGCATCACGGATTAGATTTGGCTATTCGATTATCCTCTGGGGGCCTCAACCCATGGGCACAGTGACGGGAAAGTTTGCGCTGCCATCCAGGGTTTTCTTGTGGAGGTCAATGAGATTTATACTATAAATTCAGGCCTTAATATTTCATTTTCTTTCCACCAAGCTGAGTTTAAGTAGTTGCATTTACGCTATCAGTTATTCCTTCATTTCGACCAAAGCAGTATCGAAAATCTATCCTTCCATTATAATTTACCTATTCCAAATTTTGTTTGATTCATTTACAGATTTCTTTATTTTATTTTGAACTACCCGGCTCTTGGCCGATCCCCAGGGCGGGTATGTGCCAGTGACTACGAGGCTATAATACATCTACATCAAAGAAAGCTTCGCTCGTCACCGATTCCAACCCAAGCGTAGGTATCCACCGGTACCCTTTCGTGTGTATATGCAGAGAACATCGGGGCGGTCTGTTCGAACGGCAGCGCGTACCAGTACCCAGACGAAGGCGGCCAGCCTTAGTCCGCTGATGAAGTCCGCGAAGTGAGCGCCGAACAAGACCTCGATCGTGCAGTCCAGCAGCAGGTAGGTGCCAATGCTGACCCAGTACTTGAGCAGGAAGGCCGCCTTGTGGCCGTTATTCCTCTCGTCGATGGTCTTGAACGAGGCGTACACCGGCCAGAGAAGGCCGAGCGCCAGCATGATTCGACAGCACGAACACAAGCTCATTTCGCGCCTCGTCACTTCTTCTTCTTATCAGGGCTGCCCAGTTGCCAGACTGCTTTGATTGGTGGGCGTGGATGTAGAGCCTCAATGCCAGTGGCACGTCTTTCGTCCTCTGTTATACATGGGTTGTCGGGGAGAGGTTGACGTATAAGATACCTTGGCCGCTTCATTTCTCTATGTTCTGCAAAAATAAATAAATAAATAAAGATTACAACAGCACTAATAGAGATAACAACGCTGTAACAGAAATTTTATGATAAACGTCTATGCTAACCGAATTATATATGTAATCCTCATTCACATGAACGAAAGTAGCATTATTTGTTACGCTTTATATGTCTAAATGTCCGAGAAATCGCATCTTTTCTAAACGCACGAAGGTAATGCTCTACGCGAACGCATAATCATGGTGAATTGTTAAGTTTATAACACAATATTTTTCTTGAATGTGATCAATTTACGAAAGTCACAAAGTAGTTTGAAGCCTGAAGGACGCATTTTAAGCAAGTCCATGTACTACTACCCATCCTTTTCACGCTTGCTGAAACGCCCATATACCGGCAGGTCCCGTCGACTATGGGTAATAGTTGTTCTACTATATTAATGCTCATTTATTCATGCATTCGTTGAATACTGCAGCATGAAGGCATGAAATGCTCAAGCAGGAGAGGCAAGGAATAGAGAACATATCGCAATAATGCGTGCACAATAGCAGGTCAATATTACAACAGCAGTGCTAGAAGTGGAAGTAATGCGTAATACAGCGTTTCCGACACTCATGTGACATCATTCTATAACAGCCAAAGAGTGAAAAAAATAAGGGTGAAGGAAATGTCTAGACTAACTATACAGCTGATTCTAATGTTTCTAGAGAGTGAATACTTGCGTGTGGAAGCTCGTTCCATTCTGCAATTGTTCGGAGAGACCGAAAAACTTGATGATTAGTTCTGCTAAAGTACGGACTTAAGGCCAAAGCATGAATATGACAGATTGTTACAGGAGTTATTATATAGGAGGTAGGATCCAGGATGAGTTTGCCATTGAATAGTAAGTATGAAAATTTCAGACGTAACAATTTTCTTCTGGTCTGTATGGTCGTGCTACCGTCAGGCTGGACTATTTCTGAGGCGGTAATCACGGCCGCACAGAAATAAAATGAAACGAACAGCATTTCTCTGGACTATCTCTAATGCATCGATCCACAATGCGTCGAAAGCATTCTTGGCATTGTCGCACCAGTTTTATTTCCAGCTACTTAGCTGTCCACCTATCCCACCAAAATATGGGCCGATCCGGAAGATTGTCCCATCTGAAAACGTGGGCTGATCACAACGGTGGCGGAGTCTAAAAATATGGACCGTTTGTGCGGGTCTGGGTGTGTGTGCCTCTGCGAAGGTGCCACTGGCTACGTGCCCCTCCGCAGTGAAACTCTTCGACGCCAACTTGGGTCACAGTGTGTCACTCGCTATGCGCGGACTTCGCAGCTGGAGCAGCGTGTGTCACGTGGGAAGCGCGTGAGCGGAGCCCGGATGCAGTGCGCCTCATGCATATAACGCGTTTCGGCTTTTCGCATGCTTCGGCAGTCATCGTAAATGAGTTCTGCGCGCATTATTTTGTTGTAAACGTTATGACTAAATCAATCACGCAGCATGTTTTCCGATACACCAACGCCGCCGTGAAGATTGATAGCATTTGTCGTTCTCAGTTGAGGGCTCAGTTGTGGTCACGGGTCGGTATCGAAGCACTCATAAAGCTCGTTTCTCAAGTGACGGCATTGTGTTCGAATGAAACCCTGCCCGGTTGCGTGGTCCTTTTCATGAACGTTAACCTTTTGTGAGGTTATCGCGTGGTAAGCATTGAAATGGGCGTGACTCCAATATGCGCGGTAAGAACAAGGTCATTACTAGGCACAGCTTCCCCTCGTGCTGATGCTGTATTTGGAGCCTTTGACAGTCATATATTGTAAAATATTACTGTACCGTGACTATAAACAGATAACTGGAAAAGAAAATGTTATGGTAGCAGGCAGCGAGTGCCCGATTCCCACCAAGTTTCCCTCAATTGCTTGTTGCATACGCGAGGGTATACTGAGCTAGCTCATAATCATCATCAGCTATTATTGCCTTGTAAGTGCCCTCCTTTGCTTTAAAGGCGAATAGCAATACAATTTTGGATGGAGTGCGCGTATTATAAAGCCTTGTTTATGTTAGTGCAGCTTTAGCGGACGGCGTCCTCTGCCGCACGTTCGTTCAGCACAATACAGTAGCGCGCACTAGAACGCCAGCGGAATTGAGTGTGCACGACAAAAATATGTGCTTTACCTCAACGCTATGTTTCCTGGAGAAATGCTTACGCTCATGAAAGAAAGATTTTTTAAAAAAAGAAAGAAACCTGGAAGCATACCTTGCAGTTGAACATCAAGTTCGTTCTCAGTAAATACACGGCGGTTTTCATCACCCGTTGTTTTGACCAAGATTTCTCTGTCAGAAAATATCCAATTGTCGATAGGCGCCTAAGATACCGTCATTAATTTACTCTCTTACGCGAACGAACTCAGAGCACATGATCAATCGTCTTCGGCATGAAAACTGCTAACAGTTCGATCTGCTTGCACATCCAATAAGGTAAAACACAGCACCAAGCAGAGACCGAGGCAATTGTCAAGCTTTGTAAAAGGCGTCTGCAGTTCCTTTGGAGTCTATAGGTTGTTCTTTTATTTCGTTCCCATCCTTTTTTTTCCGCTGTTCTCTTACCTAAACCTAAGTAGCTGGCTCAGAAAACACTGTAGCTGAGACCAACTTAAGCTTTTTTTTTTTTTCGTGATCTGGCCTCTGACGCTTTCCAAATTAACAAACTGGGACCCTGGAATAGACCGTCATCCATGCAGAAAGCCATTGCAGAGCTTTTTTAAGAACGGTCATAGGCCGCTCTGTAACCGCCTTCGAATGCGCAGCTATGAAGGCTGTTTTGTGTACACACGCATCACTTCCTTTCCCCTTACCTTTTTCATTGTGTTCCCGTTTTCCCTCCCCCAGTCTAGGGTAGCAAACCAGGTGCAACTGGTTAAACTTGATGGGGCACGTTGTCGGGCTAGGTAGTTTGTATTCGTAATAGACACGGAGCAGCGCAATACGACAGGGACCAAGAATAGGAAGACACAGCGCTAACTTTGAAAGCTAGCGCTGTGTGTCTTCTTATTCTTGGTACCTGTCGCACTGCGCTGCTACGTGTCTATTATGGTTAAACTTCCTCCTTTCTGCAAACAAAGCCCGTGGAAGGCTTCCAGTTTTGTACGCTGAAATAGTCCATTTAAGCTTAGCGACCTAGAATGATAATGGCAAATTGTGCGCAATAGAGGAGTCCGAATATTTATAAAATTTTTCGTTTCCAATTGATCACAAGTTGATAAATCGATATTGCCGTAAAATACGGACGATAAATTATACGTACATGTGCTTGAGCTGAGCATGATGCCAGTCTTTTTCAAAAACCTAAAGATGCGCGTTCTGCACATTGGACGCGCTAAATACACGCTCTCTTCTTTCTCGGCCTAACCGACAAGAGTCTTGGCCTTGCGTTTATAGAGCCCGCAAGTGTTCAACTGCAGCCACGGCACGTGTGAAGCCCACTATAAAGAGGGACGATTAAGCCTGTCAAAACCAAATGTCTCTATGTCCTTAACGGAGCTGAGTACTCTTCTTCACCTCGTGTTCTTCCACGAAGGTGGCAACGTCAGCCACTCCCTGCGACTTGAGCCATCGGGTCAGTAAGTAGCCGGACTCCGAAAATCTGCTGATAACGTGGTCCACGAAGAAGAAGCCTTCGTCGGCAGCGATTCCACGGAGCATCGTCCTTGTCTCGTCTACACCGCGTATAGAGATGAATGCGTCACATCACCCGCCGTGGTTGCTCAGTGGCTATATATGGTGTCGGGCTGCTGAGCACGAGGTCGCGGGATCGAATCCCGGCCACGGCGGCCGCATTTCGATGGGGGTGAGAAATGCGAGAACACCTGTGTACTTAGATTTAGGTGCACCTTAAAGAACCCCAGGTGGCCGAAATTTCCGGAGTCCTCCACTACGGCGTGCCTCATAATCAGAAAGTGGTTTTGGCACGTAAAACTCCATATATTTTAAAGCGCGTCGCATCGTCGTCGGACGAGTTTTCCAGACTCTTAGAATTCTCGGGCCGGTCGCCGTTTAGCCCCACCAGTCGACGATGAAGCGCTGCCGTCGGCATCCTTCGTAAGAAGGGCGCCGCCGCTTTGGAGGTTTGCAGTGGAGCCGACGGGCCAGGATAAGCAGTTTTCGCAGTGTTCCTGCGGAATCTTCCGAGTACCTGGATGAGAGAATGCGCCGACACGAAGGCAGTATGAGAGAGCTCTGGCTTAGGGGGCTTTGTAAAGCGCTTATAGCGTGGCGCACTTTATTTTAACATTAGAAACAACGGTTCCATAGCTGTTTTCATAAAGTTATGGCCCTTACCTGCTCAAAAAAGGCGTCGCACGGGCGAGCAGTCACCTGTCTGTGTGAGCTGCTTGACCTAATATCTACCAGTGCTGCAAAGAAGGCCCCTCCATTCCATTTGCACTTCACTCCGGAGTGACGATCCCCGCAATACCGCACCTTTTATCTCATCAGAATGGTGAGAGCTGGACCATTCCCACTCCTGAAGGGGCTGAACTGAACCGTTCCATTCCTTCGATTCCAGTAACTGAAACGCTTTATTCTGTACAGTTGTTTATTACTCGGGCCTCCCTTGCGTGCGTAGTTACTAAAAACATATTTTTGAAGTCTTCGCAACGTTGTGAATAACATTACGTAATATCTTTTCGCACGGGGAGAAACACGCTGCGTGGCCTGTTGTCTCTCCGCATAACGTTATCGCCTGCAATCCCTCTAATATCTATTGTTCTCTCTCTCTCTCACAAATAACTAAAGAAAGAAAGAAAAGAAGAAAAGACACACAGAAAGAAAAATTGTGTCAGTCTTGGTTTCGGCCAAAATCTATCTGCCTATGCGCAGTGAAAACCTTAAAATTAGCCCTAACGAAAGCACTGCGCGAACACTCGGATAGTAGAGCCCATGTCTGGCGAATACAGGGCCCCTACTTTATAAACTTTGTTTCACAATTTCACTGAACACATGTACAAAATGAGTGCACAAGATTAGCACACGGGTAATAGGACTAGACAGAGAAATAAATAAAATTTAGCTCGAATTAAAACACATAAACACAGTACAGAACTATGTATCATTTTAAACCTTTGTATATAGATCATTTAGAAGATATTACATAATTTAGTTAAGGACCTGTTGCATCATCCGTGCACTAATTAGAAATGGTAAATGATGTTACAGTGCTGTTGATACAGCCACCGAGCAAAAGAGGCGCATGGTCTTGGAGCACTTTATTTTAAAATTAAAAAGGACGGTTGCATAGCTGTTTTAATAAAATTATGGACATTATGCTCAAGAGAGGCGTCGCACAGGCAATCTGCTTGTGCCCTCGCAATAAGAAAGGTCGTAGAAAAAAACGCGCTATATATCAGCCGATGTTACGCCGACAGAAAAAAAAAAAAAATATCTGACCCGCGCGAGCAGCGGTGAACAAGACGCGGTTGACTCCCAGAAGCTTAACGGCATTGCCTCACCACTGCTAAAATAGTAACTAAACATTGATGTCTCTGAATTCTTTTCAACGTTGTAATGGAGAAAGATTCCCGGGTCTTCAGAAGCGTAAAATGTGCGGAATACAGCTTTCTTTGTAATCACCGTGACAAAAGCAGTCACGTACATCGGTTGATACTGAAAGAGAGAGAGTAAAACATCTTTATTAATAATATTTGAATGCCGAGAGCAGTGTGGGATGAACCTTCAGTCCAGGGTCCCTAAGATGATTCCGGCGATGTTTCGCGCCCGTTGTATCACAGCTCGGAGGACCTCGGGAGGTCCGTCGCGGAGGGCATCGTCCCACAGCTCTTTGTTGCGTAGGGGGTAAAGGAGAGTTGGCAAGGGAGGAAAGAGGTTTGCAGTGCACTCAATCGTGACGTGGAAGATTGTGGGCGAGCTGCTACAGCCAGGGCAACGATCTGCATAACAGTGTGGGTAGAATTTATTGAGAGAGACAAGATTTGGAAAAGTTGCGGTTTGTAACTGGCGTAATGCCACTGCTTCCTCCCGCGAGAAGGACGGCGGTGGTGCGGCGTGGGTGCGACGAATGCGTGTATAATGACGGAGTATGTCATTGTAATGGAGCAAGGGATCCCCCCACTCTGAACTAGTCGCCTCACCACGCCGAGTCGCCCGGAGGGAAATTTCTCGGGCAATCGCATGTGCACGTTCGTTACCCGGCAGCGAGGTATGACCAGAGGTCCAGAGTAAGTGGATGCGGGGAGTTGTGGTTGGTGTATTTTGCGGGATCTGTTTGAGAATTTGGTGCGCCGCTCTCGGGATGCCATGTCCTGATAGGAACGCCCGGCATGCCTGTTGCGAGTCCGTCAATATATACACTTCCTCGGGAACACGGATGGCGTATCGAATTGCAAGAGCCACACCGAGAATTTCTCCGTAAGCGGCATTTGTTCCGAGCATTGCAGCAGAGTCTCTCAGGGATTCGGTGCCATCCAAAACTACCGAGGTATAGCCCTCTTGAGTGCGTGATGTGTCCGTGTATAAAGTATGTGTTTCCGGGATGTTTGCAAGCATGCGGCCAATGTATCGTACACGGGCTTTGCGCCGCCCTTTGTCATGCTCGGGGTGCATATGACGTGGCAATGGATGAATACTTAGTGCTTGGCGTATCGCTGACGACAAGATCGTTGGACGGGTTTCAGACTCAAGGGGTGGGACGGAGTATCCTAGCCGTGTGAGAAGATGGCGGCCAGTAGGAGTGAGTAGGAGGCGCTGGCGATGGCTGACCCAATGTGCCTCTAGCAGCTCGCCTAGTGTGTTATGTGTCCCTAAGTTAAGGAGGCGGTGTGTGGAAGTGTAGTTCGGGAGGCCATGGGCCAGCTTCGTCGCTTTGCGAATCATTGCGTCTATGCGAAGTTGTTGCGCTTGGGTCAACCGCTGAAATGGGAGATGGTATGTAAGGCGGCTGATCACGCATGCCTCCACCAAGCGCAGCAGGTCCTCTTTTCGAAGACCCGAGCGCCTGTTGGAGACCCTCCGGATCATGGCCAGAATTTGCTCAATCTGTCTGGATAGAAGGGAAACAGTGTAGTTTGACCTGCCATCCGCTTGGACGTGTAGGCCGAGGATACGATTACGATTAACCTGTGGTATCGGTGTGTCGTCCACGTGCACAGTGATAGGGGGAGTAGAGGAACGGCTGCGGGGGCGAATGATTATGAGCTCCGATTTTTCCGGAGCACATCTTAAGCCGCATTTTCTCGCGTACTCGGAAACTGTATCGACTGCTTGCTGCAGTCGGTCCTGGATGGCTCCGTCGGAACCCCGTGTCGACCAGATAGTAATGTCGTCCGCATAAATAGCGTGGGCGATATCTGGGATCTGGTCGAGTAGCCGGGGGAGCCCTGCGAGCGCGATATTGAATAGAGTAGGGGAAAGAACTGAGCCCTGGGGTGTTCCACGTCCTACAAGGCGAATATATCGTACCGGATCGATGCGGTCCCATTCCTACGGTGGCTGTGCGATCTCGAAGAAATGCGCGGATATAGTTGTACATACGAATTTCACAGTGTGAATGTGCAACATTGTGAAGGATGAGGTCACGTTCAACATTATCGAATGACCCTTTTAGGTCTAAGGCGATGAGTGCTCTCGTTTGGGCGGACGACGGAGGTCCTATGACTTCCTCCCGCAATTGTAAAAGCGCATCTTTGGCAGACAGATGAGCCCGATATCCGAATTGAGAGTTAGAAAAGAATGATTTTTCTTCGAGGAAGGGCTGCAGACGCCGCAAGAGTACATGCTCCATGAGCTTACCAATGCAGGATGCTAGGGAGATGGGTCGTAAGTTTTCAACCTTAACAGGCTTGCCCGGTTTGGGGATCAGTGTGATGTCGGCGTGTCGCCATGCTTGGGGAAGCATGCCCTTGCGGTGGCAATCATTGAAGATATGGGTGAGGTCGTTAATATCCGCGTCACTGAGGTTACGACGGGTGGCGAATCGGATGTGGTCGGCTCCCGGTGCCGTGTTGCGGCGTAGGTCTTGTAGGACCACCCGCACCTCGTCAGATGTGATGTCTGCATCGAGCAATTCGTTCGCCTCGCCTACATAAGGATAGTCAGGGTACTGCGGCGGCGGGCCTGTGGGTATGAAATGCTTCTCTAGCTCTCTGAGGAGTGTCGAGACATCGTCCCTGTACTCGTGCATTAGGATGTGCAGCTGTTGAAATGTTTTTCCCTTTGTTGTGGTGGGATCTGTGAGTGAGCGAAGAATCGACCACGTTTTTGCTGTGCTCAATGTGCCTGAGAGGCGATCGCAAAATCCTCGCCAGTTATTCCTCGTAAGGATCTCTGCATACTCCTGAGATTCCCGTGTAATTTGATCTATACGTTTCCTAAGTTTGCGGTTGAGGCGTTGTCGTTTCCATCGTCGTGTCAACCCTCTGCGGCCGTTCCAAAGATGAAGTAAATGCGGGTCTATGTCTGGTGTCTCGGTTCTGGTGCGCAGTGTGCTCGTGGTGGCCTCTAGATCTTGTGCGAGAGAGTCAAGCCAGCGTTCATACCTTTGGCGCTCACGTGGGTCCTGGCGACGTTCCCTGAATTTCGCCCAATCCGTTATATGCACATTTCGCTCGGGCCTGCGCGCACCCCGTAATGACAAGGTGGTCGCTACAATGTAGTGGTCACTACCAAGGTGCTCCTCTAAAGTCCCGTGCGCAACGACTGGGCCAGTATTGCGCACGAAGGTAAGGTCAGGGCAGGTGTCACGAGATACGCTGTTGCCCATCCGAGTGGGGTGCTCTGGGTCGGTAAGCACTGTGTATCTCATGTTACAGATGGCATTCCATAAGCGGGTCCCTTTAGCCTGCGATTTAACGTAACCCCATGCAGTATGCGGAGCGTAAAAGTCGCCGGCCACCACACAAACCCGTTCAAACCTACCAAATTCTGTTAGTAGGTGCTGAAAACAGTGCGTTCGCGAACGGGGGGAACTGTATGCATTGAGTATAAACAGACTCTCGCTGCGTTTACCTTGCGTAATTATTTCCAATATTTGGTGAGGAATGTCAATGTTAGTGGTATGCATGCGACATGTAACATGTTTCGAAACTAAGGCTCCAACAAGAGGAGAGACACCCGAGAGCGTGCTGTAGCCGGATAAAGAAGGGGTGCAATTGACTTCCTGTAAGAGGATGACATCGGGAGGGTTCGTGGATGTGGCGATATACTGCTGTAGGGAACCTCGTTTTCGGTGGAATCCCCTACAATTCCACTGCCACGCCACTAGTTGCTCCCCGTTACGCGGCGCCTTCATCATCGCGAGAGGAAGCAGGCGGTCGTGCATAGGGATGCGGGCGCCGGGTGCCCACATTTGAAGGTTGCGGCCGAGAGTCTTGGTCGGAAAGCGCGATTTCGTTGTTACCGCTAAGCTGAGGAACTTGCATGCGTGCGAAAGTGCACTCTATACATGATTTCACTTGTTCCGTAATACCTATTTGAAGGGCCTCCATTTGGGGTTCTATCCTGTCCAAAGCTGCCTGCATACTAGTGCTCATGTCTGTCACCAGCGCGTCCATTTGTTTTTGCAGGCGTTCACAGCGCGCTTCCATGTCACGACGTAGGCGGGCTATTTCTATTAGAGGATCGGGCTTTGGTAACGAATTGGTAATAGGGGAAGGGGTAGGGAGAGATTTACGGGGCGGAGCGAGCTGTGGGGGACCCTCCGCCCGACCGACCTCCCGAGGCGCCTCCATTGCTGTTTTCTTCTCCGGGGTCCGCTGCACCCCTGAAGGGACTAGGGTCACCTTGGCTGGGGCGTTGGTCTGCAGGGCCTTCTTGTAGGGTTGTTGGGAAGATGGGGAATGAGGGCGCTTCTCTGGGAGGCGCACCGATGCCTCGCGGGATCGGGACCGAGACTTGGAGCGGGTCCGGAACTTGCGACGGGATCTCGAACGGGTCTCCGACCGGACTTTTCTGGTCTCCTTCGTTGGGGCGCGCGACGTTCGGGTCTCCGCCGTATCTGTGGTAGTGGTCGGGTCGCTGGAGGGTTGGAGTTCACGCTGCTCTTTCTCGAGAGCTTTCCGAACCCAAGCTTTGTTCAGTGTATGCCTAGCACGCCGCGGGCAGTTTGGATCCGCTGTAGGGTGGGTCCCGTCACCGGATCTGCAGTGTGGGGTGCACGGATGTGACGGGGTGGGGTTGTCAGTCCCGCACGTCGCGCAAATGACCACGTGTGGCGTAGGACAGTAATCAGCCCAATGGCCGAGCTTGTGACATATCTTGCAAAGAGCCAGTATTGAGGAACATTTAGAAATTGAATAAATTGGCCAAGTTTAGTTAAGTCTAATTCGCAAACTTGCCGGATTTGTAGTTTCACTTAAAATCAACATTTAGCTCTTCAGGACTATGTGCTCATTCCATTCCAACTACATTACGGAATCTCAGGCTAACATTCCATTCACATTCCATCTACCCACCGACTGGTGCCATCATTTCATTCCCATTCCATTCCGGTTGTTTGAAATGTGGAATGATTCCGGAATCATTCCAACTCTGGAGTTTCCACTACGAAACTCTCGTAACTACCGTGGCATCCCGTGTTTGGATCCGGACCGCTGGTACGATCTGTTGGGAACTCGGCGCTGACGCCCGTGGTTGTACCTGGGTCGCAAGCCCCAAGGGTAGCGTTGGCCTGGCGGCCTGGGGTACAACTGGAAGCATCCGAAGGTCCCGGCAAAGCATGAGTCGACTGGTAACAACAAAACAACTTGTTTATTTTAACATCGCAAAGAGTTGGCGGTCAGGTTTGACCGAAGTAGAGAGACGGGAGAGCACTTCACTCAACAGAAGAAATCGGAGCCCTCCCTTTTGCGTCCGGGGGCAGCTGTTTTTATACTCTCGCAGTTGAGGGCAAGAAGGAACCCCTCAAAAGACGAGCACGTGAATGTACAATGGGCTAATGGTGACGCACACTGTCGTAGCGATGCCGTAGCACCATGACGAGCACGATCTCGTAGCACCCTGTCGAGCACGATCTCGTAGCACCCTGTTGTAGCGCTGCCGGTCGGGCACAATGACTGTAATGAGAGGATGGTCCCTGCTTTGGCATCGCCTGTTTCGGGCACAATGACTGGAATGAGAGGATGGTCCCTGCTTTGGCATCGCCTGTTTCGGGCACAATGACTGGAATGAGAGGATGGTCCCTATGCGGTCGCATCGCCGCAGTCGCGCTTGGAAACACCTGGCGATGAGCGTTGCGGCGACGACGATCGGGCCAAAAATGTCTGCCGCCCCGCCGCAGTCGCGCCGGCAAAACCACGTGTCGCAGGCGAATCGCAACAGACCGCCCCGCCGGGGGAAGGAGATCCCGATGGACAGGGGACTGCATCCGCTGTCCGGAGGGATGTCGCTCGATGATGCACATAACCGAAGTCGGGCGTCCCTCGACGTTTCTTGAGCGCAGCGCACAGAGAAGGCCTCGTTCTCTCGTTCAGGTTCGCACGGGACACTGCAAAGTGACTTCGGGAGAGTTCACATTTTTGTTCTCGTTCCCGGCAAGCGTTAGAACTACGCTGAAACTCAACCGCTCAGTCAGCAAGCACGGCACAACCCTCACTAAGCCCTGCCAGGCTCTTTCCCCTTTTTATACCACTGCCTAGTTCCTTACAGTAGTCTAGCATCACTCAGAACGCGTCCACAAATTGAAAAATTGCACTAGAAAGCATATCATCACTTTGAAACACTAAACAAAAGCAATATGTAAAAAAAAAATCCTGCCTCAGGAAGAAAAACATCAGTAACAAACAATTTTGAGGCTGATTCCTACGTTAGGGGCTTCGACTTAAGCCATCGGCGTTACCGTTGAGACTCCCCTTTTTGTAACGCACCTCAAAGGAATATTGTTGTAAAGCGAGGCTCCAGCGCAGGAGGCGGCCATTTTTGGGAGAGATGGTCTGCAGCCATTGGAGAGGGCAGTGATCCGTCTCAATGATAAACCTCGAGCCGGCTAGATAGCATGACAATTTCTGAACGGCCCACACGAGACATGCACACTCTTTCTCGGTGGCGCTATACGCCTGCTCACGACTGGTCAGCTTACGACTAGCATACAGGACGGGGTGTTCTACTTCTCCATTTTCCCGTTGGCACAGTACAACGCCCATGCCTCGCTCACTAGCATCGCACTGAACAATGAACCCTTTTGTATAGTCTGGCGATCGTAGCACAGGCTGGCTTGTTAGGGCACTCTTTAGGGCGCTAAAAGCTCTTTCCTTTGTCTCGTCCCAGACGACTGTTTGAGGCTCTGTTTTTCTTAGAGCATCCGTCAGGGGAGCCGCGATATCAGAGTACCTAGGGATGTACCTCTGATAGTAGCCGGCGACACCCAAGAACGACCGAATATCGGTCTTGGTGCGCGGTTGCGGAAAGTCCCGCACAGCGGCCACTTTTATTTCAGAGGGGCGGCGACGACCCTGACCAATCACGTGACCGAGGTAGACAACCTCGGCCTGTGCTAACTGGCACTTAGGAGCCTTTACTGTCAAGCCTGCTTCGCGCAGGCGGGTTAGCACTGCCCGCAAGTGTGTCATATGCTCAGACCAGGATGCGGAGAATATCGCTACGTCGTCTAGATACGGTAAAGCGAATTCTTGCTGTCCCCGCAACACTTTATCCATGAGGCTTGAAAAACAGTATGGCGCGTTCTTCAAACCAAAACTCAACACTTTAGGACGGAATGTTCCCATTGGTGAAATGAACGCCGCATACCTACTAGCCTCTTCTGTAAGTGGAACCTGCCAATAACCCCTGACAAGATCTAGGGTGGAAATAAACTGAGCGCTACTAACTTTCTCAAGGCGCTCCTCGATGTTAGGGATCGGATAAATTTGATCCTTAGTGATGGAATTAAGCCTGCGGTAGTCGACGCAAGGACGAGGTTCCTTGCCCGGTACCTCAACTAAAATCAAAGGGGAGGTATAATCACTCTCACCTGCCTCAATAACACCGAGCTGTAGCATTTTCTTTACCTCAGCCTTCATAATATCGCTCTGGCGGGGTGACACCCGATACGCCTTGGATCGTACTGGCTCTGTGGAGGTAAGTTCTATATCATGAGTAAGTACAGAAGTCCTACCAGGCCTCTCAGAGAACAGACCTTGAAACTCTTGTAATAGCTGGTGTAGTTCGGTTTTCTGCTCGGGCGACAGCGGTGCTTTACTGATAAGGTCACTAATGACTTGACCGGTGTCTTCCCTGTTCGTCACTGAGCCTAGTCCCGGAAGCTCGACCGGAAGCTCTTCAGGAACGTTTACCATCATGCACACCACTGCTTCCCTTTGTCTATAAGGTTTGAGCAGATTACAGTGGTAAACTTGCTGTGCTTTCCGCTTTCCTGGCAGACTTACCACGTAGTTAACGTCCGACAGTTTCTGAACAATTCGTGCTGGGCCCTCCCACTGCACGTCTAGTTTGTTGTTTAGCGATGTGCGCAATATCATGACCTCATCGCCAACCTCAAAACGACGGGCCCTGGCTGTCCGATCATAATAAACCTTGGCCCTCTGCTGGGCCTTTGTCATTGCTTCACCTGACAACTCCTGTGCCCTTCTTAAGCGTTCGAGGAGCTTAAGCACGTACTCCACCACGACTGGGTCGTCGCCCCTACCTTCCCATGATTCTCGAAGCATGCGAAGCGGAGATCGAAGCGAGCGACCGTACACCAGTTCAGCTGGCGAAAACCCCGTAGCCGCATGCGGCGCGGTCCTTAAAGCAAACATCACCCCAGGCAGACACAGCTCCCAGTCAGTTCGATGTTCAAAACACAACGCTCTCAACACGCGCTTCATGACGGAGTGGAGCTTCTCAACGGAATTCGACTGTGGGTGGTACACTGAGCTGTGTAACAGCTTTACCCCACACCTTTCGAGAAAAGTTGTCGTCAAAGCGCTAGTAAACACTGTGCCCTGATCTGATTGGATTTCCGCAGGGAAACCAACTCGCGCAAATATGGACAGTAGTGCATTAACTATCTCAACTGAGCTGAGTTCTTTAAGCGGCACTGCTTCAGGGAACTTTGTCGCTGGGCAGATCACAGTCAAAATGTGTCTGTACCCCGTGGCTGTTACCGGCAGAGGTCCCACAGTATCAATAACGAGCCGTCTAAAAGGCTCCGTAATGATAGGTACCAATTTCAACGGCGCCCTCGATTTGTCCCCTGGTTTGCCCACCCGCTGACAAGTGTCACATGTCCTCACGAAATGGTCTGCGTCCCGAAAACACCCTGGCCAATAGTACTCTTGCAAGAGACGGTCCTTAGTTTTCTTAACTCCTAGGTGTCCGGACCACGAACCCCCATGCGACAAGCGCAACAGATCCTGACGATAGCATTGAGGCACGATCAGCTGATCGAACTCCACTCCTCTTCGGTCTAGATACTTCCGGTACAGGACTCCACCTCTTTCCACAAAACGCGCAGTTTTCCTGGCGATACCTTCTTTGACATTGCAGCGCACGTTTTCTAGGCTGCCATCCTTTTTTTGCTCGGCTATCAAAGCCGACCGGCTGACTTTTAGCAACCTATCAAGTCCGTCTGACGTAGGCGCGATGAGCAAATCAGTAGATAGCTCTTCTAACTTTCCCGAATCGGGATTTTCCTCTCCAGTATCTGGCGCCTTCAACGCTACAGACTCAGTTTTATTCAGTTCGGGCGTGCTCTGAATATCAGCTTGCTGCGCCTCTGACCCTTTTTCGTTGTTTGATAACGTCGGCCCCGCAACTACCGCCTTTGCAGCGAGCTCCCGAACCTTCGATCTGGTTAAGGCCTGAACACTAGCTTCACCAAACAAAAGCCCCTTCTCGCGCAGGAGGTGATCGGACCTGTTTGAAAATAGGTACGGGTACTGGGGTGGCAGCATAGATGACACTGCCGCCTCTGTCTCAAGCGCTCCGAAAGGTCCTTCAATAAGCACTTTTGCTACCGGCAGACACACGCTATGAGCTTCCACGGCTTGCTTGATCCATGCGCACTCGCCCGTGAACATATGGGGTTCTACGTAAGACGGGTGAACTACATCCATCGTAGCTGCGGAATCGCGAAGCACTCGGCACTCTTTCCCGTTCACGAGGAGGTCTCGCATGTAAGGCTCGAGAAGCTTCATGTTCTCGTCAGTGCTGCCTATTGAAAAAAAACACAACTTTTGGTGTTGTTTCCGGACACTGCGCCGAAAAGTGACCCGGCTTCTGGCACGTATAACAAACGCCCGCTCGCCTCATCTCGAACCGCTTTCTGCGTTCGGCTTCGGCTGCCGCCGTCTCTTTACGTTTGGTCGGACTGCTTTCACTTGCATCCTCACTACGCGTGTTCCCCTTTGCTCTCATGGGTGTGAACTTCGGCCTCTCAAACTTCGAGCCAAATTCACCCTTTTGACCGTCCTTAGCTCCGCGAGCTCGACGCGTCACAAACTCCTCGGCTAGCTCAGCGGCTCTAGCCACCGTACAAACGTCTGGCCTATCCAAGACCCAGTACCGCACGTTCTCCGGTAACCGACTATAAAACTGTTCTAGCCCGAAACACTGCAGAACTTTATCGTGGTCACCAAACGCTTTCTCTTCTTTGAGCCACTCCTGCATGTTCGACATAAGCCTATACGCAAACTCTGTATATGACTCACTTCTGCCTTTCTCATTTTCCCGAAACTTCCGACGGAACGCCTCCGCAGACAGCCGGTACTTTTTTAGAAGACTCGATTTCACTGTGTCGAAATCCTCTGCCTCCTCTCTATCCAAGCGAGCGACTACGTCGGCCGCCTCGCCGGGTAACAAAGTGAGCAAGCGCTGTGGCCACGTTTCCCGAGAGAACCCCTGCTTCTCGCACGTTCGCTCAAAGTTAACCAGGAACAAACCAATGTCCTCTCCAAGCTTAAACGGCCGCATCAGGTCAGTCATTTTGAACAATACGCGTTCTCCTGCACCGTGTGCCTGACTTCCATTACGAGCGCGTTCCATCTCTACCTCAAGACGCTTTATTTCCAAAGCGTGTTGACGGTCACGCTCTTCTTTTTCTTTCTGCTCTTTAAGTTCGCGCTCCTGTTTCTCTTTTTGCTCTTTAAGTTCGCGCTCCTGTTTCTCTTTTTGCTCTTTAAGTTCGCGCTCCTGTCTTTTTGACCTCTCCTCAATAGTCTCAAGGCATTCCGACAGCTCGTCATCCTCAGCCTCTAACTCAAGAATAGCCTTTAGCAGTTCAGGTTTTCTTAGTTTGTCTGAGACATCCAGACCCAACTCTCTTGCAAGCTCCAACAATTTCGGTTTGCGCAACGACTTCAAATCCATGGCTGCTCTGAATGCTGCTTTCTCTACTGCTTACTATTGTCTTGCCGCAAACTAACCCGGCAGCAACGACAACCACAATTACCAGCTCTGTTTCTGACACTAACAAAAGCCTGGCAAAGCTCAGAAGAAGAAAGTCCCGCACTCACCAAACCTCGCAGCCAAGAGTCCAGCGCAGTCGTTCCGCTGCAGGCAACCAGTCATCACACAGGGCTCGTTGCACTGCTCCCGGATCGTCGTTGAGCTGCTCAGCATACAGTCAACTGCATATCTTCGCTGCTGGCCTCCGTTGTCGCGATCCCACCGCTGGCAGACAGTTGTTTGAAGTCGGAGGCGATCTCACCGCTGGCAACCAGTTGTTTGGAATCGGACCGCTGGTACGATCTGTTGGGAACTCGGCGCTGACGCCCGTGGTTGTACCTGGGTCGCAAGCCCCAAGGGTAGCGTTGGCCTGGCGGCCTGGGGTACAACTGGAAGCATCCGAAGGTCCCGGCAAAGCATGAGTCGACTGGTAACAACAAAACAACTTGTTTATTTTAACATCGCAAAGAGTTGGCGGTCAGGTTTGACCGAAGTAGAGAGACGGGAGAGCACTTCACTCAACAGAAGAAATCGGAGCCCTCCCTTTTGCGTCCGGGGGCAGCTGTTTTTATACTCTCGCAGTTGAGGGCAAGAAGGAACCCCTCAAAAGACGAGCACGTGAATGTACAATGGGCTAATGGTGACGCACACTGTCGTAGCGATGCCGTAGCACCATGACGAGCACGATCTCGTAGCACCCTGTCGAGCACGATCTCGTAGCACCCTGTTGTAGCGCTGCCGGTCGGGCACAATGACTGTAATGAGAGGATGGTCCCTGCTTTGGCATCGCCTGTTTCGGGCACAATGACTGGAATGAGAGGATGGTCCCTGCTTTGGCATCGCCTGTTTCGGGCACAATGACTGGAATGAGAGGATGGTCCCTATGCGGTCGCATCGCCGCAGTCGCGCTTGGAAACACCTGGCGATGAGCGTTGCGGCGACGACGATCGGGCCAAAAATGTCTGCCGCCCCGCCGCAGTCGCGCCGGCAAAACCACGTGTCGCAGGCGAATCGCAACACCCGATATACACCGCCAAATCGTTGGACGCAGGGCCCGCATCACAAGTGTGCAGAAAAGAAAAGGGCCGCTGCCATGTGCGAGTTCTCAGTATGAGACCATTGTATGAGACTATTATGCCATAGCCTCAGGCATCATGTAGTAAATCTATGATGACTTTTTTCACTAATCTACGCGGACCTCGTGATGCCAGTGCAACCTTGTGCAAACCTGGTTGCCTTATTTTATTTACGTTCAATGCCTAGCTAACGCTATCTTAAGACACGCGAGTACACGTCATGTCATTTGTGCACTAAACCGGGCCACTAGATTCGGTTGCGTTGAACTCTGACAAGGCACATGTCTAATCATAACGATGTTCACGAAACTGGGAAATCTGGTTGTTATAACTAGTTGTCTCAGATGTCCGGAACCTTAATAAGTCTTCAATGGGTGAATAGTTATGCGCTCTTGAGAGGGCGACACTTGGTTTCCGCAGTCTTGGTGTGGTGCAATATCAGAGGGAGGCGATTACCTGCCGAGAAGCTGGTTCAGTCGCGCACGGATATGCTCGCGCACCTATACACTGACGTGAACGAAATGACGTAGATGAAATTAAAATAACTATGTCTTATTATCAGAGAGCAGCTCTGGAAAGTGGTGCAATAGGCGTTAACCGCAGGCTAATGAGATGAGGAATGGGCTGGCTTCACAATCGTGCGTTGTCTATTGCGTCTTTAGTCGCCCCACGTACGTTGATGGCGGCGCTTTGGACTTAATGAAATCCCCGATAATATGTGGAGCGCGCTGTCGCACTGCGTTGGACTTGTTTTGTATACTATGCTATGTCAGCGCTAGGAGACGGGGCGCGAGACTAAGGTGACACAAAATGGCGCTGCATAACGCTGAGCGAATTCTCCTCACAGAAATAGTACACGATATTCAGTTGCATGTCAACATACATTTTACTGAATGCGACAGAAAGTCAATGGAAACCAAAGTAGGATGCACCAGTTCACATTGTATAATAGTTTGTATATAGCGATTTTTCATGGTCCTATTTCAGCTGACTGCATACGAATCCCCATCCATTAAGGATACCGCGCTGGACAAGTTCTCCTTTTCAGCTTGAGTAAGGATTAGCCTTCGCTAGACGTGCTAGAAATGTGGCGTGCCTAGTGAGACATCGGCCGGAAGGAGACAGTGTCACAGTCACTCCAACGGCCACAATCAAGTCACCCGAATGTCTACAAAGAAGCCACGATCACAGCCGCCCAGACTGCAAGCAACGTATTGAACCAATGGTCAAACCACGACCTACTGTATAAGGGGTCGTGGTTTAACCACGACCCTTTATACAGTAGGTCGTGGGTCAAACGCCCATTCGCCACTTTCTATTAAAAATTGGTGTGCTTTAGAGTTATCTGTGAGCCGACATATATACACAGTGGCTAAATCGAAGAAAATAACGGGAATGCAAGAATACGTTAAATATAATTCCCAATTCCATTAGCACATCGGTGTGCGTGGGAGCCAACATTATGTGTTCAAATTCTGCGCAGGAAATGTGATATAATAATTGATATAATTATTCTACGCATACTTTGTCCGCATACAAACTTTGTATAAACCACTTCGCTGGTAGTTTCACATGACATTCGCGCATATATTTCCACAAATACAAGCTAGTGACCCAACATAACCCAGCAGCCAGGCAGCCATGTGAAGCGCGGGAAAGTAGGTAAATAAAGCTTCGTTTTAGTAAATGCAGCGGAGGAAAAAAGGTGAAAGGCTGCTCTGGACCTGGCGACGACTGGCGTGGCCTCAGAGATTGAGTAGCGGTCGCTGTTTTTTCATCTCGAAAGCCGTGCGGCGCTGCAGCCCTTTCTATTATTTACCGAGAGGTGGCGACACCCGTCCGCCTGATTTGTGGAGCCTGCATAGTATTGCAGGCGTACGTTGGCCATCCAATCCAAACAATACGTTGGGTCATGTGTAATTTCTTTAGTCTCATCGGTCTGATTCGAGGCGCAGCATCGGTGCAAGCAGGTTTTTCATCTACCCGCCTGGTTAGCTGTGTTTTTCTTTTCCTTTTTTTTTGTAGAGGCCCATTTAATTTCGAAGAAGCAATGCGAAGGAGTGTTGTAATTCACAACAGCTACTAAGGCTCTCTACTTTAACGCCTATTGAAAAAAAAGAAAAAAGACTTGTCTGTACATGTGAACGTCATCATGTTTCGTCCGACGTCAAGATGACGTTCTTTCTTGTTATTATTTTGTTGCTAAAAAAATAACCGCTGTTCCCCTCATTGAGCCTTATCTACTGAAGAGCAAGGAATAAACAAGTCGTTGGAAGTAGGTTTTCTGTTAAATGCCCATAAAAACGAACAACACGAAAGAACAAAAAAACCTGATGCGCTGGCTTCTTTTTAAAATGTCGGCTCTGTAACGTCATCACATAACTAGCGAAGAATAGCAGTAAGCAGACGATAATAGTTGTGCAGAGTGCGCACCTGGTTTTTAGAACTGGGGCGATTCAGAGATCGTTGGTTCGACCTGTCAATCATATCCCGTTCTTCCTTCTCTGTCCCATGCAATGCAATATCTAGATACCTTAACTTCCACGCTTGAAAGGGCACACCTATACTGTGTGCTTCCTTGCTGTTGTTGAGACTCTTTTATGCATCCTTAATCGTAATAGTGACGTCTACAGATGGGTTTTGCTCGAAGTTTTAGTTCAGTGGGCAGTAAACAGAAACTCACGCGGGCAACTGTAATAAGACGAATCATTTTACGAGGCTCTTCTGAGCTCCCTTTACCTCTACTATACTCGTTCGTTCGTTCATTTGTTCGTTTATTCGTTGGTTGCGTGATTTTCTTTTTTTTTTCTTTTTTTTTTTGCAGGCCTGCAATCTCTGGACATTTCTTGAACGGACCTCGAATATGTTGCCTTAAAACCACAAGGCTGAAACACCACAGCTGATTGATATTTTGAGTCGGAGAAAGGGGGTCCTACAGCCTTTGGCCCCAATAACCTAGCTATGAAGCATCGTCCAGAACGAAAGTGCTACTATTTGATTCTTGCACTGAAGCAGCTTCTCGTGGCCCGTATTTACGAACGTGATTGTTTCGGGGGGTGTCTGCTCGTGCGTACAAAAGCACCTTAAAAGCTGGCTTCTCCGCAGATAGAGAACATTTGGGCAGAAGACAACTTCCAAAAAATCGTTCTTCAGGCGTTATATTGAAGTACTAGCGCGTTCGTGTAACTTAGAACGTTACTATCGATTAGAGGATCTTATAGTAATAGTAAATTACTGCATATGAATTACTGACGCACATCATCCGCAATCGAGCCTATAAGAAATACTGATTAAGCTTTTTCACACGTACTTGGGTCTAAGTATGTACTTTCGATTATACGATTTTCATTTTTTTACGATAAGTTGTCCTTAAAGGGACACTAAAGGTTACTATTAAGTCAACGTAAACTGTTGAAATACCATCACAGAAACCTCGAAACGCTTGCTTCGTGCCAAGGAGACACTTATTTTAAGAGAAAATGCGTTCTGAAGCGTCCGCGTACCTCTAGCGCAGTTCAAATCGCCCGCCCTCCGATCGAGGAGTACTGACATCATGGTCTCATAGTGACGTTGCGCCATCGGTGAGTAGAACGGCGTCCGCAGACGGCGCTACGGCTTTTCTGCGCAAAACGCGAACGCACGGCCAGAAACAGAGCCAAGACAGAGCCGACAGCAGAGCGAAAGCGGGAGTATGGTGGCTAGCGGAAGGAGAAACGAATTACGTCCCACATTACGTCCCACGGCACACGGAGAGTCCGTTTTCGTCAAACTATAGGCTGCGGCGAGCTCGCAGTGTGGTCGGCGTGGTCTGTGAGAAGCGACGAGCCTTTTCGCACTCGCAACAGGGCATAAAAATGTGCGAATCGACGCAAAACTCGGCCTAGAAACGTGCTTCGCCACAGCCAGGGCTCAATACGACCCAAGCTGGCACGACCCAGACGTCGTTTCCCGCACCGCCACCAGGCGCCGCTACTATACCTCAAACTCCAGCGCAAGACGCCCATAAGCTGGCACTTCATTCCATGACGCTAACTTCGACGCTCGTCGCCATAGAGTTTCTCACTACATTACCTAGAGGGAAATCTGGCGCTGCTGCGCTGTGGTATGCATGGGAATGCCGGTATATTGTGGATTCGGATTGGCATCGTTCTCGTAGAGACAGGACACCTTGAAGACGCGCTTGGCAAGTACCGTTCCGTCTGTCACAATGATTCATTTTCTACTAGAACAGCACGTGAAAAGCTGTTTTAGCTTTATTATTACGCGAAAACATCTTTTGTGTAACTATGAGAACTTTTTGTTGTGTGTACGACTACATGTTACGTAAAAAGTATCAGCGGGCCGCTAAAGTTGGAGGACAGACGACAAGGTTCGCGCTCGCTTTGAAACAGTTGGTCGTCTGTTCTTGCTTTTCATCGCTTGGTCATGCATCGTGGGTGAGTAAAGATGTAATATGCGTGAATGGAAACATCTTATGAAGATTTTACTTTGAGAACGCGTTATTTGCGTAGCCATATTCACGTTTTAGACGAAGCCTCTTACAACACCAGCCAACACGAGCCTCGCAGACACATATACCGTCATTCCCATGACGGCACGGTGCCCCCTTAAGAAACTCCCATAGACGGTGGCGCCAGATTACCCTCTAGGTGTTATAGTGAGAAACTCTATGCTCGTCGCAATGGACCCTGACACCTACAGATTGGCTCGCGATGGTGGGCTCAACTTCAGCGATTTGAGCACCGACGAGCGCGACCTGCTGCTGAGGGCTCGCACTGCCGGCGTCGTTGCGTACTACGACGGCGGCCTCGACACCGGCCCTCCGGAGCGGGAAAGCAACGAGGGCTTCCCGCGACATCACATGGACGTGGCATTTTCGCTGCTTGTTCCAAATGAAAGTTTCGCGAGCCAGCAGAACCCTCACAGCACGACGCGATAACGAAACTACTGAAACTCCAAAGCGTGCGCGGCGCAGAGTCGAGCGAAAACGAAACCTTTCGAACACTCATATTACTGAAGGGTAACGTCAAAATGTTATTTTTTTCTTAGAATCGAATAGACGTAGACAAGTAGCATTTTCTTCCGTCTTATAATCGAATGAAATGATATTTTTAATACGAGTAGTTGAGTATTAGTAACACAAATTATGAGGAGTCCTTTCGTCATCGGGCTAGTACCGGAATGTCGCTGGGGGGTCTCAAATCGTGTCAAGCATTTACCTCAATTTCTCGGTTACTAAAGTTCTGTTCGCGATTATATTGACGCCTTAGACGTTCTAGAACATTGCTCTACCACTTTAACTTGAGTTTCTGGTAACCTTTAATGTTCCTTTAAGTATTCATTGTCCGACCATTTTTAACCCTGAAGCATAGCTGTTATCAAAGATAACTACCATTTCATAGCTGTTTCTCTTTGCCCCGCAGTTATCTGTGCCGTGGCTGAATGTTCCTACTTAAAAACGATAGCAACTATGCAGCTTTTTCCGGACGCCTATGGTAAGAGCGTTGTATTGCCAAAGCTAGACAACAGACTTAGAAGAACCTCAATGTCAAAAAGTTGGACATGATGACGAAATAAAATAATGATTACCAAGAGCACTCTGAGTGTGCCGAAGTCATATTGTTGATGTCTCAAGAAAACCATAAATAAAGAAGAAGAAAAGAAACGAAGAAACTAGGGCACAACTTGCAAAGCTTTTCGTTCGTCACTGCTCCTCGTTATTGGCCAGTTGTTTTCACTAATCCTATGCCCAACGTCAGAAATGGCTGGTATCTGGTCTTGCGAACATTCTAAGCGTACGATCATTTTTGTGAATACAGGCCCTGTTTATCACTGTTCCACTTGGTATTCAGGGAATGATTTGAGCTTTGTTATCCCTCTCTCTCATTCCAGTGAAGTGGCTACATGTGTAGAACTCAATGCTCGTTAGTTCAAATAATCTTATTCTTTCCCTTGTTTTCTTTCGACATTGTTAGTTTCTCTCATTTCATTTTCAATAAATATTCAAGCCGATATTAAAACAAACGTCTCACGCAGCAGTTGTTCGTAAGAGCAAATTCCAGCCGCTCCTGATGTTTGACATATTGTTATGGGCAGGCATATTATTAGCGAAGGCGGCCAGTCAATGCCGAGCAGCACTTTCGAAAGAGAAGGTATGCGAACTCAGACCAAGTTTCTTTTTTATGAGAACGAACTTCTATTCGTTAAAAAAAAGAAAAGAGCAGTTAGACGCAGTGTTCGATGAAAGTTAATGGACGGCGTTCCTCGACACGGTACATCGAATGAGCGAGACGAGTCAGGGAAACCGAAGGGTTCGATTCTTGGTAACTACCACGTGAAGCCGTGTAGCAAGAAATATGATGGCAGTACCTCGTCACGAAACAGGCGGCCGTGAACAACATGACCGAGAACACTGCATTCATAGTCAAGGGACGCATAACCTCGTGTTACCTGACGTCTCCCTGTGGAGACACTTGTTAAAGATTTGTATAAAGCAAATGGTGGCTGCCAAGCGTCCCCAACGGTCTTCCATTGATGTTCGGAAGAATTTGCTCTCATGGGGCTGAGTTTGGACCAAATAGGCCGTTACTGAACGGCCACGCGTCATTACGAAACGCTAGATTGGAGCGTGGATGGTTTTTACGGCAAGTGACCACGTGAGTTTCATTACCTAATTCTTCACATCAGTCGTAAATCAACTGAACACATTGCAATGGAACGGTAAAGGAACAGAGGCAAGCGCGAACATTTTGTTTGATAGATGGCACAACTAAGCCATTGTTTACTACAAAGTCAACGTCCACGAGGGTGGATACTAGGACTCAACAGCAGTGTCTCTGAATCCGATTTTGGCGCGCATGGCTCGAATTCGATTTTAGCGCGTACAGCTGAGTGTCCGCTCACTTGGCCGCTCGAGGGAGACACAGGCTGCGACGAAGTAAGGTCCTTAGGCCTTACACTGAAGGGGACCGTCCAGACGTCCCCAGAAATAATGATTAGTTTGCGCCCAGTACCTGAATGTTGAAAGCACTAATTTTTTTGCTTATAAAATATGACATTAAGAACGCTGCACGATGCCGTAACCATGCCGTAACCCTGGCTGCTCCAGAAGGTTCGATACCGTTTAACATGTTCATCGCAGTTGTTTACTGTAGTTTCACTCGAAGTAAGCCCCGTTATGTTTCAGTTTGAATTATGTTTTATCTAAAGTAACAAAAGAGAAATGATGTCGCATAGCACTGTGGGAAAGAACGCAATATGTGCGCAGTAAAAATTTTACTTTTTTTCCTTTTCTGTGCGACTGCTATTCACTTGGGGGACATTCATTTGTTTGAACTACACGCAAGTAAAAAGAAATGACAACCATTCCACTTTGTGAAGATGGAATTGCAGCGAAAGCTGTCGACAGTCAAAGCTCTCAAACGAAAAGCAAAGTGCTGTTTGTGAATCACTGTTTATGTGGCGAAGGCTACTACATGTTCGAAAATTTAATTCGAGGCTGTGTGACTGTGCTTCGCCTGAATTCAGCTTCTTGGCAGACCCTGCGTCCCGTAAACTTTTGCGGCTGACGGTACCGCTCTTCAATGAATTTCGTTGACACCAACTTGGAGCACTCGGTACATTCCGTTGCATATGCGCCGTTTTTCGTTTCCCCTCTTCGATGCCAACTTGGGTCACGTGTGCAGCTCTTCAGTGAACCCATTTGACGTCCATGTTTGGGTCACTGGATACGCACCGCTCGGTGTGTGCCGCTCTCCAATGACATTCGTTGAGGCCAACTTGGGTGAATGGGAATGCACCACTTGACATGTGCGCCATTCTTTAGTGAAACTCTTTGACGCCAACCTGGGTAACTACTCGTATATTGACACTTAGTATGGGCCGCACTTGAATGACAAAAAATAATAATAATAATTTATCCGCTGCTTGGGTGCAATGGAACCCACGAGCGCCACGCGCGGTCTTCGCGGCGGTGTCGCGGAATGACGCAGCGTGTTCAGTGGAAAGTGCGGGAGATTAATCCAGCTGCGTACACGACTCGTATACGTACGTCTCTGCGGCGACAGTACCGCGGGCCGCTACATTCCTTCAATGCTAATCACATTAACGTCGATATTAGTCACGAGATGAGTTCTGCCGGAATTTTTCTTTCTTGAATTGTAGAAATTATGGAGAATGAGGAGCACATTGGGCGACAAAATTCGTATTCTAGACGAAGAAGAAAGCGAAATCGGAAGAAATAACAACTTTGTGCCGCTGGAAGCCGAAACCACGAACTATGCTTTCCTTGGCTTCATCATTGTATGTCAACCTTGCGTGACAGCCGATCGAAGGTCGCGACATTCCTTCATTGGTGTCTGAAGGACGACTGCTCACCCGCGGCAATGAGTGAGCGACCGTGGCGTTCTGCGACTGAAAACGAAGTCGCCGGTTCGATTCTCGGATGAGGTACTCGTTTAACTCCAGCCAGTGTCCCAGGAGATCAGGAGATCGAGCGTTGCTACTGGGGACGCCAAACCTCAAAATTTGTTTATTGCTCACCGAGCCCATTGGCGGGCACTGACGGCCTGAAGCGGAGTTGGCCGATCTGCGGCAACGCATACGGGGTGCCACGGTAGCGCATCATGGACTGTACTCGTTGCCTGTACACGGGCCTCGAGGCGGTCCAGGCTGGAAGACGGCGGCAGCGTGAAGACTGCGCGGATGGTGCCGGTCCACCAGTGCACCAGCCGCGCGATGAGCGCAGGCAAGAGCAGAGCGGAGATCAGCACGGCCGACCGAAATGTGTGCTTTTCCTGCCTAATTCGTGGCCACGAGTTGTGCGATGGTCAGGACACCGTGGTCCACAGTGCAGCCTTGCAACGTAAAATTTCAACATACATGCGACGTACGTTAAAGAACCTCAGGTTGTCGAAATTATTTAGTCAGTCAGTCAGTCAGTCAGTCAGTTTTTATTTGCAGGAAAATATCACATCATCCTGCGGGTGGCAGAGACTAAAGGCATGATTGCCTGACGAGGTCTCTGCCCCCGTAACAAAAGGAGCAGTCTACAGCAGTACAGCAGAGAGCTGGTGACAAAAGAGAGGCGGCGTTACAAATAGTACACGCACACAACCTACATCATACATTCTATACAATATGGGTGTACTTAAACACTACGGACAGTTTATTTTTTAAAAATTACATTGAAGATTCGCTCATATCACAAAAATACTTAAAAGGAAGTAAACAATTGAAACGGAAATTTACATTTGCCATTGTAACTTAACAATTTCAACCAAAAACAGAGTCGACAGAAAACAAAATGAGCCGCAGTTCACGTTTGAACGTTTTTCTGGGTAGGCAGAAATCCAGAATAGAAGCACAGTTATTTAACATGTCTATTACCTGATATTCCAGATCCTGTTTTCCATAATTTGTTCTGACTTTCTTATTTCTGCGGTTGGGGTTACGGATGTCATATTGCGCCAAGACAGGTGTGTAAATACTGTGGAGTTTCTGTTTATATATTCGCTGTGCCAGTGTCCACAAATATACTTTATTTGCAGGTAAAACACCAAATCTAGGAAAAAGTGGTTGTGTCGGCAACAAACTAATAGGGCCGGTGTGGTTCACAAAAATCCGGAGGACACGTTTTTGCAGCAGCTGTAGCCTATCGTAGTTCCCTTTTGTCGTTGTCCCCCAGACCAGAATGCCATACAAAAGTTTAGAATAGAACAGGGAGTAATATAGTGATTGCTTTAGCCAAAGGGGTAGAAGAGGAGCTATTTTTCTAATACATCCAACAGACTTCGCGAGTTCGGAGAGCAGATAATTGACATGGGGGGTCCAAGACAACTCTTCACTAAACCATACCCCAAGGAACTTTTGTACACTTACTTGTTCTAAGTTATGTCCTCTGTAGTGTAAGTTAATCATTTTTGTATGCTTATTGATTGGCTTAAATATCATGTACTTTGTTTTTACTGCATTTAACTGAAGTTTGTTTTGTTGCAACCATGCGGATAAATCATTTAAATACAGATTGGCCGAATGCTCAATGTCATGCAGTATTCTACCTGTAAAGAATAAACTAGTGTCATCTGCAAACATGGTTATTGTGGGTGTTCTTTGTAGTTCCGTAATGTCATTAACATATAAGAGGAAAAGTAACGGGCCTAATATCGAACCTTGCGGGACACCTAGTTTAATGTCAAGCTGTTTTGAAGAACTGCAGTCTATTTTAACAAACTGACGCCGAAACGATAAGTAGCTCTTGATAAGGTCCAATGTGATACCTCGAATTCCATAGCAATCTAATTTTATAGCTAAGATTTCGTGGTCAACGGAATCAAAAGCTTTGCGCAGATCGAGAAATATGCCTAGGGTGAAGAGCTGATCTTCAATATTTCTGATTATTTGCTGCTTGACGGCAAGAAGAGCGTCCTGAGTTGTCTTGTTTTTCTGAAAACCATACTGTGAGGGTGATATTATATGATACTTGGTTATATATTTTGACAGTCTGTTATTGATTGACAATTCGTAAATCTTTGAAAACACCGGTAGCACTGAGATTGGCCGGTAATTACTAATATCGTCAATTCTACCTCCTTTGTGTATTGGAATTACTTTGGCCAGCTTTAATTTATCTGGGAAGACTCCAGTAGAAAATGCGAGACTAATGAGATAGGCTAGGACAGGGCTGATAATTAATGATACTCGCTTTACAGGTTCAACTTTAATTTCATCGTACCCACTTGCGACATTATTTTTTAAGCATATTATAAGACCATTGATTTCTCTTTCGGTAACGGCATCCAAAACAAATGAATTTACTAGACGAGAAGGCCAGTAGAGCCCACTTTGTTGAATAGACGGCTGGGGTACGGCTGCATTAATGAAGTAATCGTTAATTTCATCTGCTAGCAGTACACTTACGCAGTACACTTCACCTGCCTCTGCTTAACAGACGAATTACGTGAGCACACATTAGTCCCGTTAATGCAATTCTCTAGCGTTCAAAATTCGAGCGAACCACTATATATATGTTGCATGGCATTACGTGGCAATTGCCACATCCCTATGGTATACCAAGAACGGGGCCTGGTGCGCTTGTCGTCGACGATCTGCTCCCAATTTACGCCGGTGTTTCTCGGTGTGTGTACCTTCTAGTAAATAGGTCATCCATGACTCGACTACGCAGAGGGACGTGATGGCAGCGCAGCGTCAGAAAACAGTCGTGAGTAGCATCACAGAGAACGCCGAATTCGTATTCGAGTAGCGATTATTTGAACATTTTGCCTTATCAAACGCTATCGTTCAGGGCGTGCATGCTTCACAAATGCGACCTCTCAAAAGCCATTGAGGCATTCCCTTTCGTATCGCTCGAAGTGGTACTGGAAGAGACGAAGCAGGACAAATACTTCGTGCGCTTTAACAGCACGAACCGTGCGGACGAAAAATGAGAAAGGTGTGAGTGAAAGCTGTCAGCGAAGACGTGCAGAGGCCGCGGCGGTTCTAGCGCCTCCAACACACCTGGAGCTGCTCGCGCGCGAGGCCTTGGAGGCCCCGCACTGGGCTGACCAGCTGTCCTCTCGATCGTACGAGTGACACGGGCTGTCGGCGACATTGCGAGCCGGCCGAGGTATCAGCTCCAGTAACGACGAGCACATGCTGGACAAGTGCGTCACCGTGCGTATGGATCTCACGGAACGTGTAGATAGCATGGACCACGCGGTTCTCGTAGAGAACCATGGCGGCGCCGAGGCGCATCTCGGCGCCCTCTTGTGGGCCAGTCCGACGGCGTAGTCGGAGACGGCGGCCTGCTCGCTGGCCTCCGAGCCGAGCGTCACGTCATCTGTCCTCAGCGGTAGGTCGGGAGGAAAGATATCACTGGGTGAGCCAGCGGCTTGCCTGTGCCCGAGTGTACCCGCGTTAGCATGGTTTGGTAGATGTAGAGCCTTGGAGCTCGGTGACGGCATCAATCACAAGCTTCTCCTTCTTCTACCTTAGAGGTGATTATTATTATTATTATTATTATTATTATTATTATTATTATTATTATTATTATTATTATTATTGTCATCATCATCGTCGTCGTCGTCATCGTAATAGTAATCATCATCATCGTCATCATCAATTTTCCAATCTAGGAGATTCTGACCCTCAAAGCTGTCAAGAAATTTCGCAAGGTTTTCTATTCTATCTTGCTATATATGACCCGTTTCGCCGAGCTAGATTTTTGTATACAAAACTAGACATTTTTTTTTTTTCAATTTCCGGAACAACAAAGACGGCAGGCGCTCGTTGACTCTGTCCTGCTGCTACGCGCCAGGGGGAAGGGGAACGCGCAGACAAAGCGAAGGGGAGGAGGATGAAAGCAATAGCACCTGCGCTTGCGATGTTTCGGGATAGCCTATTCTTTGTAGACTACGCGAAAATGTTATTGCCGTCTCATACCGTGACGAAAAAGAGAGAAAGAAAAACCATACGAGCTCACGGAAAACGCTCGTTCCTTTACTTTGAAGTCATATATGTGTCAACCGTCCTCTCCGAGTCATGTAATTATGTGCAGATGCAACTGACTCATCCGAGTTTACTTATTTTTTGGTCCACTTGCATGAGTAGAGCGTAATACCTCCGAACCAATATATAGGAGAGTTTCCATAGTGGATGTTATCAAAATAAACATCTGCTATTGAACCGTGAGGACAAAGGTTCTCTCGATGACCGTTAATAGCGCGCACCTTGCGAACCGATTTTATCCGAGTAAGTATTTTTCAATTGGGATGATTCACCGCAAGGAAGCAAAAAAAAAAAGAAAAAGAGAACAATACGGACATAAAGTAAACGCATTCAGTCCTGTTCGATGCAGGCACTACAGAAATGAATTGGCGCATTTGTTATCCGTCATTCAATTTGTATATCCCCATGGAACACTAGGCTTGAGTTTGGCCTCCCTGAGCATCTTGCGATGTATATGCTGAGTACCTGGGCACAGCCACAGATGGTGATGTGTAGATTAACACTCTACATAGATTATTGTCATATTTGAAACAGCACTTTTTTTTATTGTTAGTCACTAGGGCCGGAGCTATCTTTGACGTCGTGAGTGACATCAGTGACAGAGAGTTGTGAGAGACGTAGTTTTAAACAGTCAAGATCATTCGTCTCCATTGGCTTGGACGCTCGACAAGCATTAAGCTGCTTTTCGAGGGAGGCATCCTACCCGCCCACGCCGATCGGACTATGTCAGACATCCCGCGCGCCCTTTTGTGCCCCGACCACCTCTGTGCCGCAAGTATTTAAAGTTTTAGTCATCTCAGCGCTGTCTGCACTGGCCAGACGACATGCCTCCGCGGTGCCGAAAGCCATCACCAATCTTTATGTACAGTCGAGGCAACAATATGCTCGAATTTAGATGGCACCTATGAGGCTAACTCCAAATATTGTTCCAAGATAAAAATGGAGGCCACAATTCTGCAACAGATGAGCACGCATAGTTTGATGCACAAGGAGGCGCCAGCGTCAGTTCGCAAGCGGAGGAAGCGATCGCGTCGCCAGCGTATTCACGCGCAGAACCAGAGCCCCAGGCCTCGCTCCAGTCACGCCGGTCCAGCAGGAGTAGTCTAAAACATGAATCTCCAAGGGCGATGCTTAACGTGAACAGCGCAAGCCTGGCCAAGAACACACGGCCACGCTTGCTATATACGCCACGGGCCCCCGAATATCAACGAGAACAGCGAGAGCGCTTCGCGAGACGACCCCATCGGACTCGGTCCTCACGGCGACGCATGGGACAAATGAGCGACGCCCTGCAGGCAGCTGCCGCCTAGCTCGAGCGCACCTGTGGAACGAGAACAGCTGTGGAAATCGCGCATATGCCATAAAGGTTTCATTTACGTCTTCTTTTTTGACGACTTCTTGTGACAAGTATACAATACGACACGAATACTGCATGAAACAGTAAACAGACGAACGATAACCGCACGAAATGGCCTTTCATGGGCATTCACTGCCATACCTTTGTGTCAGAAATTTCGGCGCACAGTTAGTACATTATAGTACACCGTTTTGGTTACGGCTTCTCTCATCGTCGGTGTAATTGGAGCTCGCTGTCGTGTGCAGCAATTCATTTTACACCTTTAAGGGTAAAGCTGTTGGCCATGGGACAAAAGAGTACTTTTAAGGAGCAACACAGTGTCTGCTTTCTACAGGCTGAGGCCGCGAGAGGGAGGAACTTGCGGAAGGGCGCGGCGCACCCCGTCGCCCCCTCGCAGTGCTTCCCCAGCGCGTTTCACTAGCGGGCCAAAGACAACGTTAGAGTGCGTTGGATGCAAATTGCATTCATTTCGCTTTTTTTATTCATTCCCCTTTATTCATTCGCTGATTGTCCACGAAGCATTAAACCGACGTCTGGAAATCACGTGCTTATTTTTTCTTCTACATTTCGTAATGCCTCGTAAGGTGACGCTTAAGTTTGCCAATACGATGCACCTTAATTTCGTACCAGAGTAAAGAGGGGCGCAATAACTTCGTCTTTGCCAGGGGCGACAAAATACATTTGAGTGCTGTTTGACACAGGCTCCATTCCTGGCCGCGCCAGCCGCATTTTGATGAACGTGGAATGCAAGAGCGCGTGCGCCTTGTGAGTTACGCGCACGTTAGAAGGCCAGGGGTAGTCAAAGCTGAACCGAAGCCCTCCACTATAGGTCGTCTGTCACAAGACACGTTTTGCTTTGAGTCGTTAGACTTCATAAATCGTTTAGGCAATCAATATATTGCCCTACAAAGGAACGCATTCAAGCATCAAGTTCGCAACTCTCATTTTGCGAAGCTTTGTTGCATATACCAGAGACAGCGCTGAGTTCAACTTCACCCTTCCCTATGGAGTCGGTTGCAGCTGAGTTCAGAGACACGTTCCTTTCCCAGACGACCTTCGCGGCATCAAATAATTAGCGATCGCCCATCCCCTCTATTATCACTCCCCCTCCTTACCAACAACACATACACGATCGGAGCCAAGCGATTACGTTATGCCCCGTGCACGCCGAGGGGCATTAATGCGCTATTGCGACATAGGTAACCGTGGCAACGCGAAAACGCTTTTCCCTTACAGTCGGTGAGACGAAGGAAAGTCGGAAATGAGGAAATCACGGAAGAGTTTCTCCAACTGCTGTATAGACCACGTGCCTGGATTTCCTCGAGGCACTGAAACCAGCTGAAGCCCGCTGTGCGCTCACACGCGCCTTGTAGGACCTCAATAAAGTTTCTCAACCCACCAACCAACTGAAACCAGTGTTCTCAAGTCATAGTGAAATTTGCATATTCAACGTGACGCAAGTACCTGCGAAATGATATCGGCAACTCCGAGAAAGAGATATTAAAGCTTAAGAGGGGAAGTCACGCAATTGTTTGAAACCATACGCAGTTTTGTAGAGGCCCTTAATTCTCGCGAACAAGTTGATGTCATCGCTATGGATCTATCAAAGACATTTGAAAGGGTTAGCCATACCAAGCTAATTGAAAAGCTTTATGGGCATAAAGTAGATTAAAATATTATTAAATGGATTCAGGCTTACTTACACAACAGAGAACAGTTTGTTGAAATAGATGGCGAGTGTTCTTCCTTCCTTCCTGTATCATCAGGTGTACCTCAGGGGTCGATTTTGGGTCCAATTTTGTTCCTGCTGTATATTAGAAATTTTGCAACTGATGTACATCTAACGGTTGAAGTGCGGTTGTTTTCCGATGACTGCCTCTTGTTTTGCCGAGTTAGGAGTGCTTCTGATGAAGAACAACTAAATGATGCTTTATGCCGAATTCATAACTGGTGTGATAAATGGCACATGCAAATCAATTTTCATAAATCTGTGTATATGACAGTTGCGAATAAGAAAACTTCATTGATGTTTTCGTACGCTGTAAATATTAACGTGATTAAGCGTTCTACAAAGCTGAAATATCTTGGCGTAACAATCACTAGTAACCTCAACTGGAATGAACACGTCGAAAACATATGTGGATCAGCCTGCAGCGCAAGCTTGGCTTGTTACGGCGTAAATTAAGAGATGCTGCTCCATACATTAAGCTTAAGGCATACACTACTATTCTTAGACCACATTTAGAGTATGCTTGTATAATTTGGGACCCTCATCAACAATACATAGTAGATAAATTAGAGCGCATTCAGCGAATGGCGGTTAGGTTGATTTTTCTGATTACTATAAAACGCACTCGGTAACCTCCATGCTCGTCAGGGCTGGTCTCACTACGTTGGCTGTGCGCAGAAAAATCGCACGCCTTGAGTTTTTATATCAACTCTATCACAATAAGCTGAACCTGAATTACAATTTGTATTTGAAGCCTCCTGGAAGGGTTTCACCGCGAACTAATCCCAATCACGCTATAATGCCTTATGTGCCAAGAGTTGGTGTCTTTAAGCACTCTTTCATTGTCAAGACAATTGTTGAGTGGAACAACTTGAATTCGTGTATATTTCCGAGCAATAACATGGTTGACTCTTTTGAAGAAAACTTGAAAGCGTTCTTTGCATAAACTTTGTGCTCTGTATTCCCACCATGTGACAGCCCGGCAGCGCTAACAGTATTGGAGAAAAAAAAGAGAGAGAGAGCTCGCAAATCGATCGTGATGTGATATTACGATGTAAAGAGAGTGCTCATTCACGTACGACTATTTCAGGTTTATTTTTCGTCACACGGAAAAGTCTGGGCCTTTTTATTGTCGCACCAAACCGTGCAAAGCTTGACGCAGCACAGCTACCCACTGCGGTATAACTCAGTGATTATGGCGTTGCGCTGCAGAGCACCAGGTCTTGGGTTCGATCCCGGCCACGACGACTGCGTTTATGTGGGGCGCGGAACGCACAAACGCCCGTGCACCGTCAATTGGGTGTGCGTTAGAGAACATCAGGTGGTCAAAATAAATGCTGATGTTCTTCACTTCTCGGCGTACCTCACAATGAGATTGTGGTTTTGGCTCGTAAAGTACCGGAATTATTTAAAAGCTTTTATCCTCCGGGAGGAGGCACCCCCTATCTGGCACTATATTCTGCCAGATATAGTGCCTGCCAGATAATTCCAAGCGAGTAAATTACCTGGCGCAAATGGATTATGCGAATGGATGTTGCCCTGGTTGCATGTCCCTCCACACAATAACGTAGCCTGCTCAGCCTCGAGGAAAGCCTTGAGCTAACTATTCAACCCCAGAGCATGCGTCGCGGCTTCAATTATGCAGTTACAGATTATAATGTATAGAAAGACATGTAAACGAGTAAATCGGCGCTCTACACAGCAAACAGGAAGACATCTATCTTTTGTATCCTAACCTCGCCGGACTCATCAATGACTATTCGATCGGGCCATCCCCTACAAGGGCCGGCCATCACATGAAAAAGATCAACCACGGCGGCGACCTAGGGCTTTTCGCATGTGCACTAGTGCTTATTGAGACACTTCAAACAAATTATTTACCTTATATATGAAGACTACAAATGAAATAAACTGCGACAATCGAGTTGGTTCACGTTCCCATCCCGCTCTACAGGGCGTCGAGATCAATAAACAGCTCGACGCAAACCTGTCGCCGGGTGCCGTCTGCGTCGCCTGCTGCTGGCAAGCATCGGAGCGATCGGCCAGCATGCGACGCGAGAACCAGAGGAAAATTGTCGGGTTGCGCTAGTCTGTGCAGTGAAGAACATGAGTCGTGGTTTTCGCGAATGCTCGTGTGATCCACGTGCACGCACCAATGACGCAGCATATCCTCAGGCCGTCTGCTATCTGACCGTCCCGTCTGTTTGACCAGGCGCAACGTCACGGCATCGGCAGACGGCCTGCCTACCATCGCCCATGGTTAGAGCAGACGCTACGTCACTGCAGCGCTTGTGGCGTTAACAATTCCCCGCATGGTAAGAAAGAAACGGAAGATACGGTGGAAACCATTCTCGATTGTTATCTAAATCAATGCGAAGCATATCTCCCCTGCACGTGACGCAAAGCCCGAACGAACCCACGTCCTTCCGGGGAAATGCTCGCTCGAGGACCACCACATGCGATCTCGTTGGCCTCTCGTTTAGCCTTTTTGCCTCGCCGCTTCAGTACGCATCACACACCTTTGTCGTCTCTGCAGAGCCTTTGTAAGTACTCTTAAGGCCCAACTACTTACTACACGTACGCGTGCCGGCGCGCGAAAGCTCGCGCCCACGCGCATACGTTTGCCGCGCCTCGCGAGTAATGGCAGTTTGAACCTACAAGACCCACGCCAGCGCGCACCCACTTGGCTCACTATTTCCGCCTTGGTACAGACATCCTTTCCTATTTTTGTGAGGCATCCAGAGCATACCGACATTTGTCTGGAAAAAATATATGCCGCGCTTCGACGCGCACGATCTGTCCTGCGCCATCTGCGCAAAGATGAGGAGCATGGGCTCGAGCTTTCGCATGCAGGGAAGCGTACGTGTAGTTTGGCCTTTACGCTTCTCTTGCGCTTGGCAAATTCGGGGGCCCGTTGCTGCATCTGCAGGAAGAGGACTGCGCGCAACGTAGCGCAGCTAGTTCAAGCGAGACACCTGTTTTTGTGGCACCCGTACCACGGCGAGTTGAGCAAGGAGGGGCCGAGCAAATAGTGGACAGCGACCGTGTGCCTGAGGGTGCGCGCACATCAGAGACAAACTCTGTGACCTTGGACGGCTTTGCGTTTGACCTTGGCTCCGACAAGACAAAGAAATGCGTTGCATTTAAAAGCGCGATTACCATGGTAACTCTCGCGCGTGTACATAGCTTAATGCGAAGAAATAGTTCGATGTTGGAGGTTACATTATGAGCAAGTATTTGTATTCAAGAAGCATCTCGTCCACCACTTCGGATCACATCGAGTAGCCATTTAAACGATGGTCATCTCGAGTGTTTGGAAGACTGGAGGTTCACTGGTATGTCCGTAAGTATACTTGCGCATCTATTCCGGTTGAATGTGGCGCAAACGCTCTTTGTAGTTTAAGGAAAATGGAGGCTTGGGATTAGCAATTAATGTTCTACAAGCAATTAGAGTGCGCAACATTAATGTTCGGTGCTTGTACCTTGACGCCTATATTGTATCCTTTTGCCAACTTTGCCCGTCGATAGCGTACACTAAGACGTCGGATGGAGACTTTTCGCGAGTTTCAATGTGATATCGCCGCCCGTATATAAACGTTGCGCAGTTTTCTAGCCATATTTTGCAACGATGTGTTTGCTTTTCCATATTTCCCACTCTTGGTCATTCGCTCGAACTCTATCGCTCCACCATTACATCCGGGACAAGCCGCTCGACGTAACCGATCAGAAAAAATGACATGCTGCGTTAGGAATACAGGTGCCATATTTGGTAAGAATTCATTTCATTTTTCATTCATTCCGTCCTTCTTCATTGACTCCGAAGCCACCGCCGTTGGAAGTGCTATTGAGCCACTTGGCGAGACGCGTGATAAGAAAGAAATGGAAAATTAAGTGGATCATAACAAAAATACAGGTTACGCTTAACGCTCCCAGCAAAGGTGACCTCTGTACCATTCTTAAAATTTTATGTACTCTTTCTCCCAGAACTGCACGCGGAGCTCTTTAGCCAGCTCATGCTGCAATTGCGCAGCATTTCGAATGCGCCGTTGGGGGATGGTCTTTCTAGGCTAGCCGTAAAGAGCACCCTAAGACGACTCTTTTATCTGAACCGTATATATATATATATATATATATATATATACACACATAGCTCTACGCCTGTATGGATGGATGGAAGGTTGGAGCGTCCCCTTGGAAACGGGGTGATGGCAGTTGCCACCATGCTCAACTCTTTATTTTTGTTTGACTGTGTTGTAAGTTATTAAAATTCGCCATTCTTCAATACGTCTTCCTACCCTTTTAACCTTATATTCCCTCTCTGCTTTTGAGCCACCAATCCTCCAATCGCCTTTTGCTAATTTCCACCGCATATTTATTTACATGACTATTGTTATCTCTGAACCCTAGGGCTTCAGGAAGCGTGACTGTGCCCGCATCGACATCGGGATGGATACCATCACATTTAATATAAGGTGTTCTATTGTTTCTACAGATTTACCACACAGTACATGTGTCTTCTTCTTCGTTAAGTTTCTTTTTGTAGCTCCGCGTTCTAAGACATCCTGACTTAGCTTCAAAAAGTAGGGCACTGCCTCTTGAGTTATCATAAAATTCTTCCTTCCTGATCTGCTGTTTCCAGCATCGATATAGTTCCACACTATGCTTCTTTGCCATTGAATTTATCCAATTTTTACCTTCCGCGTTTTTAACCTGTCGTTTAATGCTCTGTCTTTCTCCGTCCTCGTGTCTCGCATACTTACTGGTTAGCTTCCTAGTTCTTTTCCGCCATTGTGAGTCAACGCTCTTTCTGTATAGGTATTTAAATATCTTAGCTGCCCACCTGTTATAATCCAATTTCCTGAGGCATTTTTCATATAGGATTTTACTCTGAGCTTCCCGTACTTCAAACGATGCCCAGCCCATATCCCCCTGTACTGCTTCGTTTGTGGTTTTCCCGTGGGCACCTAGTGCTAATCTTCCAACAGCTCTCTGATTTACCTCCAGTATCGACTGAACTTCTGCCCTTAAGTACAGGACCGCATTCCCGAAAGTAAGCCCCGGCACCATTACTTTCTTCCAAATACCTCTCAGTAGCTCATACCTGTTGTGCTCCCACAATGCCCTATGTTTCATTATCCCGGCATCTCTTCGCCCTTTTACTATGAGACTGTTCGTGCTTTTCCGTGTACATCTGCCCCTTGTTTATCCATACCCTGAGATATTTGTATTCGGGCACTCGGGGTATTTCATGGCCTTATATTGTAAGCTCCTGATCAGTTGTATCGTTGAAAAACATTCCACCGGACTTAGCTGCACTAAAACTGAAACCTAAACGGTCTCCTTCGTCTCCACAGTAATTAACCAGAGTTTGCAAATCTTCCTGGCTATCTGCTAACAGCACAATATCGTCCGCATACATTAAACCCGGTAGTCGTTGCTCAACAACCTTTCCGCCTAATCTGTAGGACAGATTATGCCCTATAGATTGCTTCCTTGTAGCCTTCTTTCCGTGCTTATCATATAAAGCATGAACAGCAGCGGCGATGGAGGACAACCTTGCCTTAATCCTTTGTGTACCTCGACAGTTGTCGTACTCTTAATTCCTTCCTACGTTATTTCGACATTATTTTCTCGATATATTTCCCGTAGAAGATCAATTACCTCATGACCGATACCTTCATCATTTAATATGTTCCACGGGAGTTCCCTGTTCACGTTGTCGTATGCACAGCTTATGTCCAGGAAGGCTAAATACAGAGGTATAGCCTATCTGCTCGTGACAACGCCACTTGTGTGAGAATTCAGAATGCTGCTGGCCTTTGGAACTCGTTCTTCGCTTGAGCTTATACGCATGGTATATGCCTGCCATGATCGTGCTGCGCCTATTATTATTTTTATTATTCAGGGCTTCGCCCACCATGGAATTCGAGGTTATGACAGCAAAAAGGATGTCAACTAAAAGGATGCATACCCTTACGATGCAGCTATTGCTACAATGACTTTGACAAATCGTTGTGCACGTTAACCAACGGGTACGCAGTCGCCTGAAACATTAGGCTCTAGTCTGGCATCTCAGTCAGGACCATTGTGGCCGATATTCTGAGTCCCAGAGCACAGCCACAGGAAGTGACGATTGTCCACCTGTATGCCCAGACGCCCCACATTACTTGGATTGTTTTCGTTTCAGTTTGCAGAAGGCTGACGAACGCATTTGCAAAGCATACATGCTGTTCCTCTTTCTTTCTTTCTTTCTTTCTTTCTTTCTTTCTTTCTTTCTTTCTTTCTTTCTTTCTTTATATGCAAAAGCTTATACTTCTCGTCATTGGATATGCATTTTCAGTAGAATATTTATCAATAAGCATAATATTCAAGATCAGTAGACTCTCAGGTAGATAATTCATTTTTTGCTTGCTTACGGGGGTATGAGCCATAGCCTAAGGAGGTGTGAGCCATTCATTGTCTTACGTGACGGACAGTGACAGTGACAAGAACTTTATTAGAGTGTCCTGAGGAACTCGATTGGGGGGACCGAAGGCTCCCCGATCAACTTGGTGGCTCCGCCCACGACGGGACAGGGAGGTGGTGACTCTCCGCGACGTCGCGGGCCCTCTGGACGGCCTGTAGTTGGTTTGTGAAATCCGAGCTCTTCAGCAAGGCGTCCCACTTGGACTTGTTATGAAAGTCGGAGCCCGCGTTGTACGGGCACTGCCAGAGCATGTGGTCGAAGGAGCAGCACGCGTGACCGCATTTGGAGCACGATTGCGGAAAGTTCGGTTCTATCCAACTAAGCGCCCTCGGGGTGAGGTAGCATCTCGTCTGTAAAAGCCTGAAAGTAACAGCCTGAGCCCTGTTCAGTTTCGGGCTGGGGAGAGGGAATTTTCTCCTGCTGTGTCTGTAATATGATGTAATTTCATGAAAGGTCGTAAGATTATCTTTGAAGGGGCAACCCTGCGGGAGAGCCGGACCGTTAGCTCGGGCGCGGTTCGTGAATTCATGCGCCAGGCAGTTGGCCCGCTCGTTAGGGTTGCAACCCGCTTGGTTAGTTACATCGTTCATGTGCACCGGGAACCACGCTAATGTATGACCTCCAATGTCTTCTCGCGTAGTAATACGAAAGGATCTGTTGACGATGTCGGCTGCGTGTTTACAAACTAGAGCGGACGAGAAAGCCCTGACCGCCGTGCGCGAGTCGGAGAAAATGGTCGCCGGGCCTTTGCGGCTTGAAGAGCCAAGGCTATCGCGGTTTCCTCCGCCTCGTTCGCGTGTTTAGCGTAAATTGATGCAGCGCTGATGTTCCGCGCGCGTCAGCGACCGTGATTGCAAACCTGTCTTCGCTGCCATATTTGGCGGCGTCGACGAAGAATGCATCTGCCCCGTAAGGATCGATTCGTCGAAGGATGTTTCTAGCCCGCGCTCTTCTGCGACCTTCGTTATATATTGGGTGGATGTTCCTCGGCACGGGCTCAACCTTTATACCTTCACGGGCTAATTTAGACAGGGGGTGTCTGTCGAGCGGTGAATTTTGATTCCCGGCTTAGTTGACGAAAGCCTGGAGATCTGTGCAATAAACTGCCCTTCAATTAATTCGTCTGTGGTATTGTGAATTCCGAGTTGAAGTGGTTTTACTGTGCTAGCGGATTGTGGAATAGCGAGTATTCTTTTGATGCCGGACCTGATGAGCGTGTCGAGTTTGTTCTTTTCAATTTTGCTCCATTTGAGGTACGGTGCCGTGTAAGTAATGTGACTGATGAAGAAAGCTTGGAAAACCCTGAGTAGGTTGTCCTCCTTGAGTCCCCCCCTTTTGCTTGCGATTCTAGTTATGAGCCTTAATATGTTTTTCGTCTGCGCACCCAGCTTGTTTAGAGCTTCTGCATTACAGCCTTTGGCGTTGATTAGAAGTCCTAAAATTTTGATGGAGTTCACCCTCGGAATGAGGTGCCCTTCTCGATCGTGTTGTAATTTCGACTGGCAGCGTGTCCAGAGGCTCGAGGTTCCTAACGCCCTGCCTCGACTGTCTGTCGAGGAGGAGTTCGGATTTGGTCGGTGACAGCTTGAGACCCGTGCTTGTAAGAAATTCTTCCGGTACATCTATGGCCGCCTGGAGAGATTTCTCTAGATCGGCCAGAGATCCCCCCGGGGACCAGATTGTAATATCGTCTGCATAGATTGCGTGGCCTATTTTTGGGAGTGCGGCCAGCCTTTCGGAGAGTTTATGCATGGCGATATTAAATAGCAGCGGGGATAGGACCGAGCCCTGAGGGGTTCCGCAGTTGCCCAGTTCGTAAGGACCGCCCGAGATCGTGCCCAGTCGAAGGAACGCTTTCCTTTCCGATAGGAACGAGAAAGTGAAATTAAAGAATTTCCACCCTAGGTTGAGATTGGAAATTTCGGTCAATTTCGTTGAGGAGGCATAGAAATGCTTACAGACCGCGCTGCTTCACCCGACCACTCGGAGAACAAGGACGCCCCCACTACATACAATGAAATCACTAAACACTACTACCTACAACGTAGAGAGTATAGCACGCCACACCGCACGCTCACTCTAGCTCAAGCGGTTACACTCAGAATGCTACAAACAGACACATACCCCACGCAAAACAGACTGCACCACTGCATGCCTGAGCTCTACGACAAGTCTTATTGCACCAATTACAATAGATCCCTTAACGTATATCATTTACTCTGGCCGTGCTCGCAAGCTCACATGAACTACGAACAGGACAAGCTCAAGTTTGAAGAAGCAATCCGGAGCGAAGAACTCGCTCCCCGACGCCCACGCCGCCGCCAGGAAGCTCAACCTCCCGGTTCCGTCGTGGGAGACGCCCACTCCAAGAGAGCCCAAAGCTCTCGTGGCCTGCAGGGCCTCGAATAAAGTTGATTTCCTTCCTTCCTAATGCGAGAATGTGTGTGCGTACCTATTGTCACGATGACCACCGATCAGGACAATAAATGTGTTCTTACCTTTGTTCAAAATTTTGTGTCACCTCTGTGTTGTGTGCTTAATAAGTTCACTGATCATCCACGTTCACATAGGGGAATGACTCATGATTCTTTCTTTCTTTCTTTTACTTGGTTCGTTAAATTTGCTTCAATAAGCAGCTTAACCAAGGTTGTCCAGCATTTGTAATTTTTAATCCAAGCGAGAAACACATGTGCGATCAGTTTAAGTATACACAAGGTGACATGCTTCAAGTACCATTGCTTGAAATGCTCAGGCGGGGCAATTGCCAGCCTCGAATATCAGGCTAAGCCCACTTGCAGCTACTAACACCACCGCCATTACAACCACCTAGGTGGTTGTAATGGCGGTGGTGTTAGTAGAAACCTAGGTGGTTAAAATTAATCCAGAGTCCACCACTACGGCGTGCCTCATAGTCAGATTTTGGTGCTGGCACGTAAAACCTAAGAATGATATTTCAGTTAATTTTAACTTCATGTTTACATTGCATCCCGCCTCTGCGCTGTTTTCGTCGATCGAGCGGTCATCAGATCTCCGCCCGAAAACTATCTGCGGCATCTGTATCGACATCAGACACCGCACGCGAACGAAAGGTTTCAGTTGTTTCGGATGAAACAAACATCGAAGAAAGTAAATGAGCCGCTCTTTTGCGGTTGCTGACGCGTAGGAGCCAGTCGATGTATCGGAAGCGTCGCCATAGAAACCACATGGCAGTCCTTGATAGGGCTCCTCGCACTGCGTGGGCTTCCGAACCCCTCACCGTTGAATCGACGAGCCTTTCGGACCACGATGAAGTTTCCTTGACGTAAGAGTGACGTAGAGGCATTTCGCTACGTGTTTCCGGCTGCGCGCAAATGCGTCGCTTCTTTCTGCGACAGAAAGAAAGAAAGAAAGAAAGAAAGAAAGAAAGAAAGAAAGAAAGAAAGAAAGAAAGAAAGAAAGAAAGAAAGAATAGAGAGATAATTTAATTGAAAGAAGGCAGAGAGGTCAAAGCTAACAGTAAAAGATTAGGAATTGATTGTTTGCCGAGGGTCCACGCGAGCGTCGCCGAAGGATCGAATGAGGTTACCGAGACGGCCTGTATCGATTTATTCTAACGGGATTAAAACCTTGACTTCGTTTATAGATCTTTCTCTTTGCCCTGGATCAGCGAAAGCGTACATGTACGGACGAGAATGAGTAAACATCGACGGGGAAAATTAGTTTCAGATAATGTTTGGGGTCAGGTTATAAACCCAAGCTTTGCAGCTGAAACGTGTCCAATACAATAACAAAAAACCCGGTGCGCGTTGACCAATGCCACTCACTAATGGATTCTTGTAGTGTGTTCGGTATATGCACGGACTGAGAGCGGAATTAGCGTTCGCATTAGCTTTTCCGTTGGTGTCCTGTATACGTTATTAGAGACAGCAATTAAATGGTCATCACGGAACCTCCTTGAGCGAAATTTATTGTCGCTCTTTGTCGCGGCAAGTCGCAGGGGCTGACACAAGTGCTTTTCGTGAAAATGTCTCCCACTTATACACGAAGAAGCAGCCGACGCCGTGTGCTGGTAGAATTTTCTCGTCTCAATAAATAAAAATTGAGCACTGACGCTGTTACTTCTTCAGAATGCGAGGTACATTGATTTCACCGAATGCAGAATATTTCAATCTGCATAGACGTCTTTTCTTGTTTGCCGCAGTTCTTTGTTTTGCTTACATTTAATTTTAATGTAGAGAGAGAGAGAGAGAGAAAGGAAAAGGAAAAGCAAGGACAGGTAGGATAACCAGAGAGTATCTGCGGTTGGCTACCCCGTACGGGGAGGGGTAAAGGGATGCGATAAATGAAAGAAAAAGAGTACGAAAAGAAAACACACACACACACGCGCGCGCGCGCACACACACGCACACACACGCACACATGCATGCACACACGCACACGCACGCACGCACACGCACATACTACAGAACTGTTTCTGTGGGCGCTGTCACAGTCTGTGAAGGCGTTACACAGTGTTACACAGTGTCAACGTCCCACTAATACATTCTACGTCACACAGTGCACAGTCAAAACTTGTCACAGGCTGTCACACAGTCCGATATCTTTTAACTAACACAGCAGTGCCTTCATAGTGGCTCGCGCTGATGTTACTTTAGGCCAGTTTCCAAGAATGTTTTCCGTGAGTGGTCGTTTGTCCAGTTGGTCTAGCGCAGCTGAGAGGGCTGCTCTTTCTGGGTTGTTATGATCGACCTGTCAAGTGTGGGAAACGTTCAAGTGGGCGTTTCCATGTCGACATAACTGCCCTCTTCTCCGAAAAAGCGTCATGCCCTGAGCAGACACAATGGGAAGGACGAAGAGAAGAACACCCGAAGTGCAGGAGCTCGTCGGCTGCAGAACCTGACGAAAGCACTGATACTTCCACAAGTTCCCCAAGTTTTCCAAGAAGACATCGACGACCAAAAGACCTCGAGGAGTTATTTAAGGGCGTCCTGGCCCGCGTGTTAAGAAGAACCGCTCGAGACTCGGATGGAGTCACAACCATGTACCAATGAAATGAATACATCCTTTTCTACTTTTTTTCATCATTACGATGCCCGCCTTCGTTGTCGTTTCCTGATTCTTGCGGGGAAGACCCACGCCACTCGGTCGAGATTGTATCAGGGTTGAAACGAAAGCACTCGCAAAGAAGGTGAGCGATCGTTTCGCTGCACCTGCAGGAGTCACAAATGGGCTACTGGCCATTCCGACCAGAAAGAAGTACGCATTTGAAAATGCTACTCCAAGCCATAGACGGATTAGAAGGGTGCAATCACGTCGTGGAAGGTCGGACGGAGTACGGAGCTAGGGTGCAGGGTGTGAAGGCGTGCACTTGTGAAGTCGGATGAATTCCATGGAACCAAGGTTAGGTTACGCGCAAACGCGGAAAGTTTTTCCACTGTGTCGGCTATCGAAAGAGGAATGGTAACGCAGTTGACGCCGTCATTGGCAGACCGGGCAGCTGCGTCAGTTCGATCATTGCCATGGATGCCGCAGTGACTAGGCAACCATTGATATATTATATGCTGTCCTTCGTCAACTACTCGATCGTGGAGTTTTCCGATCTCTGCGACGAGCGGCGCATATGATCCATGACGCAGTAATGAGAGTAAACTTTGGAGGGCTGCCTTGCAATCAAAGAAGATTTACCATGGATGGGGGGTCCCTCCTGAATGAAATGAAGAGTCGCACAGAGAGCTACCAGTTCAGCAGCTGTCGTTGATGATACATATGAAGTCTTTAGCTGTATTTTGACGGATCTTGCTGGAATCACTACTGCGGCAGCTGAACTTGTAGGTGTTGAAGTTGAAGTTTATTTTCACCACTAACAGTACAGTGTGTTTTACACAGAACAGTTGTGGCGTGGAAAGTGGGAAAAAAGCTGCGCTGATGCAGCTTGATTAGCCCCACCTCCCATCCGTACAAAGCAGCAGAACGACAGCGCAGCAAACTTCATACGGTCTTAACGTATGATAGAAAAATAAAAATAAGTATAAACGTGTACAATAATTCTCAAGTATACATAAATATATGCGCCCTTGGGTGCCTACAAGTACATCAATCATTCACGCACAAAAAAACAAAAACCAACGACATGTAAATTATTGCAAGGTAACATAACATTAAGACATACTGTGAACAGAAAGGAGGGCTTTAGTTAGACAGAATTTTTCTAGGCTTGTAGCAGATTATGTAAACATGTTGAATAGCTCCCTACCTGAAAGGACACGCAAGTGATCTTCTGTAAGCTTGAATGTATTGAGTACGTGTGGAATGGTGAATTTTAACATTTGGAGACCGTAGTTCGTTCGTGTTCGGGGAATGTGCCAGTGTTCAGAATTTCTGATGGGACGCAATGGAATGTTCGGCTGTAATTGCGCTAAACATCTTAGGTTTAGGCTATTTCTACGAATTTCTGATCGTAACGACAACAACAATTGATGTTTATAAGCAACACTGAATTTTAAAACCTTAAATTTCATAAATAAATGTGATGTATGATCTCTATAGCCTAAATTAGCAACAGCCCGCAAAGCACACTTCTGAAGTGTATATATCTTTTTCTTTAATGTTTGAGTTCCAGATGCCCATACCAACTGGCAGTAGCGTAGGTGGGAACTAAAAAGCGCATTAAAAATATGAAGTTTCTGGGGAACCGGCAGAAACGACTGACACCTCCTTAGAATACCTAAGGCTTTTCTTAGTTTAATACATAATTTTTCAACGTGAGAATCCCACAGCATATGTTGATGAAAGATAATACTTAATGTTTTGACAGTCTCGGAAAGTTCAAGTTCAAAATTATTTAGTAGCAGTTTATGTGAGTACTTGCAAGCCGTTCCTTTCGCGCGGAAAAGAACGGCCTTGGTTTTAGAGATGTTGATTTGTAATGAATTACGACAAGACCATTCGGATAATTTATGTAAAGTTTCATTAGTTGCTCGAACCAACTCATCTAGGTTTGCTCCTGTAAAAAATAAGCTCGTGTCATCTGCATAGATAATGTATGTTATTGATCGATCTATGTTTACAATATCATTAATATAAAGGTTAAATAAGAGAGGGCCTAATATACTTCCCTGCGGTACACCACGTTTGATTTTTTTGGGCATAGATATTTCCCTATTTATTGACACACACTGGTACCGGTCGCTAAGATAGCTCCTTATTAAGTCGAGTGTAACGCCTCTGATGCCATAATAGGGCAATTTTTCTAACAATGTTTGGTGATCAATCGTATCAAACGCTTTTGTAAAATCTACGAATACGCCTAGTGTGAGCTTTCTTGCTTCAATGTTGCCTAGTATGACCTCTTTCTGATGTAGAAGTGCTGTCTCTGTCGATACACCTGACCTGAAACCGTATTGTGCCGCTGTAATCACAGAATGCATGTCTAAAAATTTTGAAAGTCTAGTGAAAATAATTTTTTCCAGAGCCTTTGAAAATACTGGCAATACCAATATTGGTCTGTAATTACTCATTTCGTTTTTGTCGCCACTTTTGTAAAGTACCGCGACCTTGGCTTTTTTCATACGCTGAGGGAACAGACCTGTGTTTAAAACAAGATTATATATATGGGTCAAACAAGGTACTAATAAATCGAGGACAAAAATAACTGGTTCCATTTTTATGCCATCAATGTCTTCGCTTTTACTTTTTTTAAGTTTCATAAAAACATTAGTTACCTCAGATTGTTCTGTGGGGCAAATGAATATTGAGGGTGTTATTGGCGTGGGTAAATAACTTAACGCATTCCCATCGTGAGTACTGTCCGATAAAGAACTAAAGTGGTCGTTAAATTTATTGGCCAACGCTTTTCCCTTAAATACATGTTTGTCAATTTTAAGTTCGTTGACGCGGGGTGCTTGTTTACGTGAAAATATAATTGTATTCAGTGTTTTCCACATTTGTTTGGTGTCTATGATGCCGTCGAAGATAGTAAAGTAATAATTACGTTTGGCTCGTCTTAATATTTTGGCAAGACTGTTTCTGTAAGTTTTAAACATGTTTAGTGCATCTAAATCGCGATTTTTTAGGAACACCTGGTACAGCTTGTTTTTTGTACGTATCATTTTTAAGTGACTTATTGTTATCCAAGGTTTACGTGCGCGTTTTGGCTTCGTTATTTCTTTGTAAGGGAAGCATCGTTTATAGAGAGAGGAAAAAATTTCAACGAAACGCTCATATGCGGCATCAGCCGAAGAGCACGCAAGAACCTCGTTCCAATCAGTCATGACGAGTTCATCTCGGAACTGAGACAGTGCAACCGTGCTGATGTCCTGATATATTATTTTCGCAGTGATATCTTCTGCCGAATGAGATGTGTCAGTGACTAAGTAAATGGGCAAATGGTCACTAAGGGTCACATTAATGGTACCAGAAAATAGGGCATCAAGTGATAGGTTGGTAATGAAAAGGTCTATAAGTGTTGCGCTGTTTGCAGTAATACGTGTAGGGGCGGTTATTGTATTCGACAAGAAATGAGAATCAAGGATTGCAGACAATTCACTTTGCTTGGTGGATTTAACCAACATATCGATGTTTAAGTCACCTCCTAAAATTAAAGTGTATTGATTTGCATTAACATACGAAAAAACAGCATCTATATACTTGAAAAACTCGCTCAAATTACCATCAGGTGGTCTGTACACCACAGCAAACAGAAATTTGTCGCATTTTAAACAAATAATTTCAATATCAGCTGTGGACCATGACAGATCATCGAGGTAGTCGCAGCTAATACACAAGTTTAGAAACATGCAAACACCGCCACCCCTTTTTGATTTCCTATTCAAATAAACAGCCCTGTATCCGTCCAAATGTATAGTGTCATGGTCATTATACCATGTCTCAGTTAGCATTATAACTGAGAAAGAAAACCCAAATTCGTGTAAAAACATACAAAAGTCGTCATATTTTCGACGTGCTGACTGCATATTCAAATGCATAAAAGTTAAAGGCGATTTACATATTTTCACAATATCGGACATCAGAGTGGTCGGACTGATACAGGATACACTCATTGATGGTTTGTATGGGTCAGCATATAAGTACATACAGTTTGATTTACACGCAATATTATGTATACATGACACTGCAATAAGGACCTGTATTTATAAGTAACATACTGCGAAGTTGGGAACAGACAAGTGAAGGATATGGCTTTTACAACTAGTTTCATCAGTAGTGACAGACAATGAAACCATGATCTATCCTGACGCATGTCACGGTACAAGTAGACACACAAAGCATCCAGACAAAAGAAAACGGGCCAACTAAAGAATAGTAGTTCAAAAGTTAGAACATAGAACATAAAGAAATTTAAAAAGTAGACAGCAACTTCTGCGAAGAGATCAAATGTATGGCAGGCAACGCATGCGCAAATCGCCTTTACTCCCGTTAGACGATCGGAAAATGAACAGCTATGTGTCCCCTTGACACATTTGACCGGCCTGATAAGATGTGGCGTAGCACCACCCCTAACAGTTATCTCAGTGCGCAAAACAGTGGTCTGATCTTGCAGTCTTCATAATGGGTTGCGCATTTTATCAACGTCCTCACTGCACGAAATTCTTATTTTTGGTGCGTTGTCCATCCGTCGGGCGAAAATCTTGCCATTTTGTACCCAAACGTATTTCCAACCGGCCTCGCGCTTACATGCAGTAGCCTGGCCTAGCAGACGTTTTAGCTCTGGGCACAAATGTTCGTTAACAAAGAATGGTGCCTGCGAGTCCAAACCTAGGTCAGAACACTTCAGCCGAGCAGCACGCGCTTTCTCGAGAAAGCAATCCCGTTTGTGCCTCCGCACAAACTGGACTACTACATTCTTTTTTCTTGGATCGTTGGCAGTCGGGACTCTGTGCACAGACTCGATATCAGCCGCAACAAGCGCAACACCTATTTTTTCTCCAATTTTGATTACTGTTTCAGCGAGGTTTTCGCTGTCGTTGTACGGGATGCCTTTGAGCTCTACATTTGCATTGCGGGAGTATTGCTCAAGGTGTAGCATTCTGCTCTCGTGATTTTTCACCTGTTGAACAAGATCAGCGCACTGTGCCTCTAGTTTAGCATTCGTCGCCTTAAGTTCCTTGTTGGCAGCCTTCATTTCTTCACAATCAGCATTTATGGAAACCAAAGCGGCCTTAATTTCCCTGAGTTCTTTTCGAATATCCCGCTCGATTGTGTCCCTGAAGTCTTTGAATTCAGCCCGGATTTCACGCCTCAGTTCATCGAAAAGGGCTCTGATCTCTTTCGCCATGCTTCAACAACAGAAATAGGCAGTAACACACTTGTGGCAGCAACAGCAGCAGCAAAAACAGCAAAAAATCAAAAAAAGAAAATCCAGAAAACACGCAGGAATTGGGCACAAACCTGCGTGAAGAGGTGTGCAGCGTTTGAGTCCCGTGAACTTCGCTGCCGCTACCGCTGCCAAGTGAAGAACGGAGACGTTGTTCGGTCAATTTGTAGACTCAGGTTGCGGGGTTGGACCAATGCGAGGCGATGATCCAAGCAGCGTCACAATCGTACGAGGGCTGACGTACGGTGGCCTTGCTCGATGCAGTTGAAGATTGCTTGACCGATATCAGGGCATCGTGTGACTAAGACATCGATGTAAACATGTATACATCCACTGTGCACCTCATGAAAATGTCCTAATGTGGCCTGTTTCAGGGCAAGCGATGGATTGTTAGCTTTCTTCGTGACTCCTGGGATGGTGAGCGTATTTCAGGTTTGGGCAGGTACCATAACGGTGAGGATGGTCTTATTGCAGGGCTGTTATGATTGGAGTAGGGCATGAATTAGATGGTAGCTTGCCCATGCTATCGTCCAACTCATCCACGCTGAGGACGTTGTTGAAGTGAGAGACTTGTTCTCATCGAGAACGAGGAATATGGGTTTATTTACAGTATCTACATAAGGACGTTGCAGTTCATCAGTCTAGCATGACTGCGAGAGAGAGCTCGAAGATCCCACCACGAAGCGCACAGCACAAAGCACACAAGCTCCAAGCTCCAAGCACAAAGCTTGTCGAGCACACTCCTAGCAGCCGACAAACTGCTGCTTAAAAAGCCTCTGTCCTCCCTAGATCCCTAGGGGATGGAAAACTGCTGTCCAACCTTCGTCCAATCGGACTGTCCACAGTCGTCGGGGCGTAGTCTACCCGCCTCTGAGGGTGTCAGGATTGGGGGCTCAATCCTGAGAAAATTCTCCAATCGTAGCTATTTTCAGTTCGGCCGGCCGTCTCGTGCCCTGGCCGACAACATGGCCCAGATAAGTAACCTGCGAACAACCAAACCTACACTTTTCCGCTTTCATCGTTAAGCCGGCTTCCCTCAACCGTGAGAACACCTGTTTGAGGTGCGATACGTGTTGTTCCCAGCTGTCCGAAAAAATTGCTACATCATCAAGATAGGGCAAAGTGAACTCCTGCAAGTCTTTTAGGACAATATCCATTAACTTAAAGAAGCTAAACGGCGCGTTCTTCAGCCCGAAGCTGAGTGCGAGAGGGCGAAAAGTGCCTATAGCTGAGATGAATGCGGCATAGCGGCTGGCACTTTCTGAAAGGGGAACTTGCTAGTACCGCCGCACGAGATCTATAGTTGAAATGTATTTAGCAGCGCTAACTCTTTCAATTCGTTCCTCAATGTTGGGTATCGGGTACAGCTGATCCCTAGTGATGGCATTTAACTTCCTGTAGTCAACACACGGACGAGGGTCCTTGTTAGGGGTTTCTACCAGTATTAGCGGTGACGTGTAGTCACTCTCAGCGGGCTCAATAACTGCCAACTCTAGCATGCGCTGTATCTCTGCCTCCATAATCTCTCTCTGTCTTGGAGACACGCTGTAAGGCTTTGATTTTACTGGTTCGGTTGATATCAGCTCAATTTCATGCGTTAGTAGTTCGGTTCTACCCGGCCGATCGCTGAATCTGTCGAGATATTCCCCGAACACCTCTTTTAGCTCATCTAGCTGCTCGGGTCTTAGAGCGTGCGAGCTTACCGAGTGTTCTACTACTTCTTCTAGGCCGATTTCAGAGTTGGAGGTCGCCCTATACTCCTTAAACTTGGTACTAGTGCCATCCTGCTCTTTGATGGTATAGTCAACGACTCCGCTCCGCTCTACATACGGCTTCATCAAATTACAGTGATATATCTTCACTTTCTTCCTGCGACCGGGCATAGTTAGTATCTGAAAGTTTGTGCAACACTTTAGCGGGCCCGTCCCAGTGAACTTCAAGCTTGTCCTTACTTGCAGGTTTGAGGATCATTACCTGATCTCCGGCGTTAAACGTACGAAGCCTCGCATTCTTGTCGTAATATAATTTGGCGTTCTTTTGAGCTACTCCCATGTTCTTTCCGACTAGTTCTTGGGTTGCGCTTAGCCGTTCCACCAAATTTAGCACGTATTCAACCACTGTTGGACTCTCCCCTCTTTCCTCCCCCATCTCTCTTAACATTCTCAGTGGAGAACGGAGTGTCCTCCCATACACTAGTTCTGCTGGCGAGAACCCTGTCGTTTCATGTGGAACCGTCCGCAAAGCAAACAAAGTTGCCGGCAGACAGTTCTCCCAGTCCTCCTTGTGCTCGTAACAGAGCGCACGCAAAACTCGCTTAAGCACCGGATGCCACCTCTCTACACTATTTGACTGAGGGTGACAGACAGAACTGTGTATTAACTTTACCCCGCACTTTTGCAAGAATGTGGAAGTCAGTGCGCTCGTGAATACTGACCCTTGATCTGCCTGAATTTCGGCTGGAAACCGAACTCGTGCAAACACTGTCAAAAGCGCGTCTACTACTTCGGTGGAGCTGAGCTCTTTCAGAGGGATTGCTTCTGGAAACTTTGTAGCCGGACACAGCATGGTAAACAAGTACCTGTAGCCCGATTTTGTTTTTGGAAGAGGCCCTACCGTGTCTGTTACAAGTCGTCTGAAAGGCTCTGTTATTAAGGGCACTACCTTCAGTGGAGCTTTCCATGTCTCTCCTGGTTTACCAGAACGCTGGCAGGCGTCACATGATCTTACAAAGTTTTTTACGTCTTTGAGACAGCCAGGCCAGTAGCATTCCATAAGCAATTTTTCCTTTGATTTGTTTATGCCTAGGTGGCCGGACCACCCATTTCCATGACAGAGACTCAAAAGGTCCTCCCTGTACTTAGTAGGTACGACTAACTGATCTAAAATCTTACCCTATAAATCTGTAGTGCCGATACAACAATCCTCCTCTCTCATGTATCGTCACGTTGCGCCTAGCAATGCCTTCTTTAGCTGTGTCATGTAATTTAGCTAAGCTCTCATCATTATTTTGCTCGGCTGTCAGTGACTCTCTATCCACACGTAACAGCTGATCAAAGTTCTTTGAGGCCGGTGATAATAACGACCCTGTCTCGCTTGTGAGTGCGTCAGCTTGCTCTTCCTGCAGGCTAGAACTTTGACACTCTAGTGCTACGCTCTCATAGAGCTGGTCAGCTGGCAGGCTCTCCTCAACCGTTTTTTTGTCCCTCGGGCCTAGCTCGGATTCGGGTATTGAAGTTATCCCCTTTTCTGCTTCCGCTGGAGGAGCTTGTGCATTTTCAGCCGAAAACGACGCGATTTTAGGAGCTTGGCCTCGGGTCAATGCCTGTACTATGCCCTCTCCCAGTTTAAGCCCTTTGTCACGCAGTAACTGATTCGAACGATTCGAAAAGATGTAAGGGTACTGCAGTGACAAAAATTTGGCAACTCAGTCTCTAGCTCTCCGAATGGTCCACTGATTTTGACTTTGGCCATGGGCAGACACACGCTGTGTTCTTCTACAACCTGTTTGATCCATGCCACTTCTCCGGTGAAGTCATCTACCGTCACGTAAGACGGATGGACAATGTCCATCGTGGCGGCACTGTCTCTTAGCACTCGGCATGGTTTCCCATTAACTTGCAGGTCGTGAAGATATGGACTTAAAAGTTCCATATTCTCGTCTTTTTCTTCTACGTAGGAGAAAACTACGCTAGGCTTCCCGCAGTTTACAGCTATCTGTCCCAGTTAGTGGCATTTGTAACAGCGAATTGGTCTAAAAGATTCGAATTTTCTGTTCTTTTTGTGCGGTTTCTCCGTTAAGCTTCTCCTCGCTCTTTTCTGCGGGCTTTTCCTCCATGTCTACAGGCTCCGATCGTCTAGTCTGCGAACCCTTTTTGAACGGAAATGGTTTCCGCGGTCCATTTCGACCGTCCAAGCTTCCGTCCTCGGCGTTCAACTTTCTACGTGTTGCGTACTCTTCGGCTAATTCAGCCGCCCTTTCCACAGTGTTTACATTCTCTCTGTATTGCACCCACAGTTTCACAGCTTGGGGGATGGTTTTGTAAAACTGCTCTAGACACATGCATTCAATGATCATGTCTCTGCTGTTGTACGCTTCCGCGCTTTTAAGCCACTCGACTAGGTTGGCCTTTAAGCTATATGCAAACTCCAGATATCCTTCGCTATCTTTCTTGCCTGTGCTCCTAAACCTTTGCCGAAAAGCTTTCGCTGAAAGGCGGTATTTCTTCAGGAGACTAGCCTTAACTTTTGCATAATCACATGCATCCTGTGCACTCAGTCTGGCGATTACTTCCGCCGCCTCACACGGCAACATAGAGAGCAACCGCTGTGGCCATGTACTCGGGCCGAAGTTCATCTTCTCGCAAGTCCTTTCAAAATTGCTTAGGAACAAGCCTATGTCGGTCCCGACCTCAAATGGCTTTAATAGCCTGTCCATGCGGTACGATTCTGCCTCACTTGATCGTCCCAGAGCGCCTTCACTTGCTTGAGAAAACTCCAAACGTTTGCTTTCAAGTTCCAGTTGCATTTTTCTTAACTCGGGATCTTTATCGCGTTCCTCTCTCTCTCTCTTTCCCGTTCTTCTCTATCCCGTTCTTCTCTTTCTCTTTCCCGTTTCTCCCTCTTTTTGAGAAGTTCCAATCCCATTTCAATTTCTTCCTCACTGGCCTGTTCGGAAATTAGCTCCAATAATTCCGATTTTAGCATTTCCTTGCGTACATCTAGGCCCAGTTCCTCACCAACAATCAACAATTCGTCTCTCAGCAGTCTCCTTAACTCCATGATTGCTGCTTTAATGCCTTGATTCTGCTCTCTAAATCTAGCTAGGAAAACACAACCTAGCTAACAATCAACAATCTAGCTTCCCTACTGTTCTAAACAGAACAACCACAAAATGAAGCCTAGAGAGTCAAAGCAAGAACCAAGCACTCACCGCAGTCACAGCACCACGTCGCAAAGTCCATCCCACCGCTGCCACCAGTGGTCAGGATTGGGGGCTCAATCCCATCGCTCGTGATCCGTTGTCAAGATTGGAGTCCGGCATGAATTCGAAGGTAGCTGGCCCATGCCGTCGTCCAACTTATTCACGCTGAGGACGTTGATGAAGGGAAGCACTGCTTCTCATCGAGAACGAGGAATATGGGTTTATTTACAGTATTTATATCAGTCTAACATGACTGTTTGAGAAAGTACATCAGTCTAACATGACTGCTTGAGAGAGAGTCTCAGTCCAACATGACTGCTTAAGAGAAGTGTGTCGAGCATCCGCACAACAGCAGTTTTTAAACACTCGGTCCTTCCGCGATACAAGGTGATGCGAACGTTGGTTTAGTCATCGCAAACTAGCCGCCTCTCCGCGGCACGGTTTACACACACACATGCGCACACACGCACGTGTTTACGGTCCGAAACCGACACCACACGAATTTCATAGAACTCGGAGCCGTTCCGGGTAGGGCGTTGTCTTGCGTCTTGGTCGGTGCGTGGGAAGGAGCGTCCGTCGGCGTTCCCGCGGCAGCTCCCCCGCCCGTAGGAGATCAGGTCCGCTTTGTCGTGTTGCGCACAAAGCCTGCTTCGTCGAACTCCTTCAGTCACAACGCATCCTAGCTGAAGCGACGGTGAGTGGAGGATGCGCGTATTGTTTCCCGACACAAAGTCGATTTAGTCACGCCGCAGCTAGAGGTTGGCGGCGGAATTCTAAGATGAGGTTGCTACCGTTGCGTAAATGGCTGGGAAACTTGCACTGCAGCTGGCCGTTTTTAACAAGGGGTAGGGCTCACATACTCACACTTCGAATTCCCAGAACCCACCGAGTTGAGCGGGTCCTCGTAGCCAGCTTGTCACGCTTGACACCAGCCGGCGCCTCTTAATTCCAGAGCTGACTTCTCCGGTAGCCGCGACGAGTATCAGCAGACTGACGAATCCTGACGCCCGAGGAAACGCACCGCAAAAGACCCTTTGTTAGAGAAGCTCTCTTGCTGCAGATAGACCATGAAGGCCACGGAAAATCAACCAACAATACACGGTCCGCCAAATGCGGCCAGACCTGCTGCCGTCGCCGACTCTCCAAAGGAGGCGCATGGTGGATTAACGCTGCCGTGGTCTCCACTTCTCCGAAGGATGTGTATGGTCGGTTAGCGCTGTCGTCGTCGCCGGTTCTCTGAAGGACGCCACCCCCGCAGGTCGATCGAAACAACTGGTACCCCTGCAGGCCGATCGTAACAAGCCATATATTTCGATGGCAACGAGGTACGATTGGCATGTATAATACGGCTGAAAGCTGTGTGTGGCCTTTTTGAAGGTAAATAAGCAAAATGGAGAGAAGGTAGTCAGGTAACGTGCCGAATATGCACCTTGACAGCGTCGGTGGCTATGTTCGTTGACGATGGGTGATCTCGCGCTTTGACAGTCGTTGCCTCTGTAGACGAACCCTTCGGAAGACCTAACCACGTCCTTAGTGCTTGAGCTTGTAGCCCCTGGAGTTCACGCCGGTTTATTTTGCAGGTGTTGCCTAATACAAGGAGGCTATATCTTGCGATACCGAGGAACATCATCATATACTGTAAACGGAAATAACTCCGAGGTGGGAGTATAATGCTTGTCCTCTAGCGACCCCCCGGTTCGGAGTTTCTTATGCTCCGTATGATCGGAGTAGAATTTTTACTCCGTACGAGCGGAATTTTTGCGCGGAATTATGGGAGTTTTTTTCTGTCTTTTTTTTCATTTATTGCTTTGCAATGGACGGAGTTTTTTCGAGGTGCAACGGGAGTATAAAAAGAGGCATCGCTTGAGTTTGCGCGAACATCTTTACATACAGAGACTGCTGGTCAAATTTGGAAATATGCACACGAGATCGCGTCAAATTCGACGAAACAAGTCAATGAAAACACATATATCATGACATACATAAACATTTCAGAAACACCCAATGCAGAAATTTGAAAGACATCCCACGTACACGCGATACTCAAGAAGCAACGGTGCCAGTATATATAGCCACGATACTGTGTGCCTCGAAACCGCCTAGGGAGCAGCTGTGCTGTTTTCAGGATTACGACTCACATGCTCGTTCATACGAGATTGCCTCTCTGAAATTAACAGAATACCTTAATCAACACAAAACTGTTAATTCAGAATAGTGAGAGAAAAAAGTTAATGGCGTAATTTTTCAAAATTATCATGCCATTCTGCGAGTGCTGAAGCGACTTCGCACACTGCCGGCTTTCGCGACCAAAAAGTAGTGCGTTAGTTACAGTAAGCAAGAAAGATGTAAGTGCGTGTGCTTCATAGAAAAATTAAATTTTTGCAATATAGTGGTAGAGTAGCAAGAAATTATTACGTGTGAGCATGACTCGCAGCAGCCGACGTAACACCGAAAAATGCGCAATCATACATTTTATACACCGCACTACTTGCTCTGCGTCCAAGCGATCTCTCTCGGTTGTCAAAAGGAGCTACATCGCTGATCTGTCGAGTTAAGTATAAACCCCATGCAAGCGATCTTGCACGCGACAGCGACAGGCGACGCGATGGAGATGGCTGTCGCGTTCGCTCGTCGCCTACAAGTTGCACCCCATGCGAGCGATGACTTCGAGCGACGTCTCCCCAGTGTTGCCGGTATGAGGGCAGCAATATAGGCGCCGAAACTAGCGTGACGCGTGCTTTATTAACTTAAGTTGATGTATTTTACTGTAAAAAAGCAGCATAAAATATTTCTGAAGGTCTTGCAGTAGGTTCTTATCCTTGCACCTATAAAAATTCAATCGTTTGCTCGTTCCGTGCGACAATCGGAAGTACTGGAGTTACGTACATCCAGTTCCGGCTTTGCGCTATTGGCTAGTCGCTCATAGCACTTCCGGGCGACGAGCGACGAATTCTAGATTTGCAAAACCGAGCGACCGCGCGACAAGACCGAGCGATCTGTTCAAGCGACGGCCTGATCCGTCGCGCAAACCCGTCGCTCGTCGCTGTCGCGCACAAAATCGCGCTAATGGGGTTTAGCCTTTAATCCTTAAACTCGGAGCCAACAGGACATGCGTGTAAATCAGTGTCTCGGATAGAGCGTAATGTTAATGCAATATCGGAAGCAACGACGTGTCCAAAACCTATATGCGCGATAGCAATTCGATTCACATCCCTCAATAAGAAGCTTTATTTACAGTACGCATACTTATGTCCTACCGTTTTTCTTCGGGCCAGAATATCCGTTCACAGAGAGAGAGAGAGTAAAACTTTATTCAATGTAAATAAAATAAGGCACGATGGTTGGAGCCCCTATTCCAGGGCCCCACTGGCACGAGCGGCTCGCTGGGCTTGGTCCAGAAGAGCCAACTGGCTCTCCCGACCCTCGTCCGCAAGCCATGCCTCCCACTGCCTATTCCTCATTAGTGGATGTTGGTGTAATATGGGACTGTCTATGTGCGGAGGCCTCCTGGGGCACTCCCATGTGATGTGTTTTAGTGTGGGTGTGTCTGTGCACCACGGGCACTCGTCAGTGAACCTCGTGGGGTGTATTCCGTGTAGGTGGTGCAGGTTGGGGTATGTATTCGTCTGAATACGACGCCAGTCCCTCTCCTGTTCGCTGTTTAAATAGGAGTGAGGATGTCCAAAACGTCTCCGCTCCTGCCTTTGCTGTAGGAGGATGTCACGTGAATTCGGTGGAAGGACGTCGCTAGGCCATGCCGTTGCTCGGACGTTCAAACCTCGAGCAATACGGTCTGCCCTAGCGTTTCCTGCCAGTCGCTCGTGTGCCGGACACCAGACGATAGTGTGGTGCCCCTCTAGTTGAGTGCCTAAAATTTTGATTATTGATTTGGGTGCCGTTCCTTGTAAAAACAGGCGGCAAGCCGCTTGTGAGTCGGATAATATGACAGCCGAATTGGTTTGGCGCTCGGCGTCCTGAATGGCCAAGGCGATGGCTGCAGCCTATGCCACGCATGCCGAGGCGGTTTTGAAGGATGCTGTTGTTACGTTGTTGTTGCATGTAGAGACTATGGTGAAAGTGTCTGAGCTGGCTCGACTGGCATCCGTATAATACACCCCCGGTCCCATGCCGAAACGTTTGTGAAAGGTCTTTGCCCTTGCTCTGCGTCGTCCGGGATGGTACTTGGGGTGCATGTTTTTGGGAATTGGGGCCACCGCGATGTGCGATCGAACATTGCGGTCTATCTGTGCCGTTTCCTCTCCGCAATACTGGGGTCTCAGGGGAAAGCCTAACCTCGCCAATACTTCCCTGCCCTGAGTTGAAGAACAAAGTCGTTCTTTCTGGGCATATAACGTCGCGACTGCGTACTCGTCAAAAGTATTGTGCAGGCCCAGTCCCTCGAATCTCTCTGTGCTAGTGCATTCGGGAAGACCAAGGGCGGCTTTGAAGGCTTTTCTTATTATTGCGTTTGCCTGTTTAATCTCTTGGTTTGTCAAGGCCTGATACGGAAGGGCGTATGTGAGTCGGCTAATTACGAATGCGTGAACCAGGCTGATGGTCTCTCCCTCAGTTAGGCCGTCTCTGCTTCTTGCCACTCTCCTTATCATTCTGGCCACGTTTCCTGTGACCGCCTTTAGTTTTTGTAGGGTGTGAGATGTTCCAGCAATCTGCTGTATACACATCCCCAACATTCTGAGTGTCTCCACTTCACGAATTGGCACCCCGTCGAGAGTCAGAGTGAGCGGCACCCAGTCCTTCTTTCTTGCGTACTTCGCACGCACCCGAATGAATTCCGATTTTTCAGGTGCGCATGCCATGTCCGCCGCCCTCGCGTATTCCACGACTGCGTCTATGGCCTTTTGAAGGGTTTCTTGCTTGTCCCCGTAGGACCCCTGGTGAGCCCAGAAAGTGATATCATCGGCATATATCGCACAACCGAGATTCGGGTGTTTATCTAGCTCCAGGGCTGGCTTTCTCATCCCTACATTGAATAGCAGTGGAGAGAGTATAGCTCCCTGAGGGGTACCTCTGTCGGGACAGTTGAAGGTGTCGGACCTCATGGAGCCTAATCCGATTGTGGCCGTGCGGTGGCTGAGGAACGAGCGCACGTAGTTATAAATTCGCGTTCCGCAGTTCACTGCTTCCAGTCCCTCCAGAATAGCGTGGTGGGAGATGCTGTCGAAGGCCTTTTTGATGTCCAATGCCAGTACAAATTTATCACAGATGCATAAAAACAGTTGCTTGCACTCCGGTCTTTCTCACTGGCAACACAGCACCGCAACGAACTTGGGGTACGCCATTCATGTGCGACCACGGACGTCGTCGCTCGAACAGTGGCTGTTGTTGCCATTGCTACGCGGTCCTTTCAAACATTACACCGGACGTTGTTAGCATGTACCCAAAAGGACATAAAAGTCGTATTTCACGTACTGAAGAACACAAGCCAGGGTCACGCAGCAGGAAAACACAGTCAGAACCTGAGCCGACATCACGAGCCAGTGAGCAGCTTCGAGGTACACCTAAGCCTTTTTCCGCACTTGAAAACGTTACTCTTGCATTCGTCGTTGTCAGCAAAGTGATCAGAGCTAACGTACATGAAGCTGAGATACAGTGAGCTTCAGGCATGCCTATAACACTTTCTGGAAGGAAATACGGGAAACAAATTGACGAAACGCTGTCACGGAACGACACTTCACAGATGTAAACAAACCGTCAGCCATGAGCACTGCCGACTCCGCCGAACGCGCCCGGTCGCTGCCGTGGCGCACAGCCTCATGGGAAGCGCCACGTGACCAACCTGTTTGGGCGGAGGGAAGTTTTTTAAAACTCCCTGTCGGAGTTTCACGGGAGAACAAGATTTTTAAGCGGAGTAAAATCGCGTCATGTCACCCTAATACTCCCGCAGCTAGCCAGCGGAGTGAAACGAGGGAATGGCGCTGTTTTGCTCCCATACATCGGAGTAAATATTTCAGGAGGGGAGGTTTTAGTGCACCTCACCTGTTAAAAACTCCCAGGTGGGTTTATTTTCGTTTACAGTGTAAAGCTGCAGCATTGACCACACCGATGTGCCCCATGGCTTTCCGCCGAGAAACTTGAGGTGTGTTATTGTCGTTAACCTCCTCTTTAGATATGAAACGTGCGTGCGACAAGATAGGTCGCAGTCGATAATTACCCCTAAAGAGTGAAGCTTTCGTACGTTTGCAATCACTTGCCAAATGACACTTACAGAGTAAGGCCTCATTGCTTGCCGTATGAATGCAACAAGGCAGCATTTCTCTGAACATAGCTATAAATCGTGTTTTCGCAAGTACAACGATGTTAACCTTAGATGCATTTCGTAGCCTTGCTCGTACCTGCAGTCGTGTTACTGCAGACACCAAGATGTAGATGCCGTCAGCATAGATTGATACTTGAACTGTGTTGGGCAAGCATCGGATAAGGCCAGCGAGCACAAGGTTGAATAGTGTCGGGCACAGCCCGCCTATTGCAACCCCGCCTTGCGGTACTACACGGAATGTTTGATGGAGAGTTGTGGCGCCATCCTCGGTCATCACGAAGAAATGTCGATCGGTCGAACAAGTGCACATCCACAAGTGCGGCCACCGATTCCGGGTTCAATCACGGCCTCTATAATGGCATAATGTGCTACATTGTCGTATATAGGCCACTGTTATGTCAAGGAACAATGCCGCAGTGAATCGTTTCAGATGTTTTTGATGCTGAACAAACGTGAACAAATCGATAACGTTATCTATGTATGAGCGGCCACTCCAGAAGCAAGCCATAGTATCTGGGTACACATTGTACTTTTCCAGGTACTATTACAGGCGCGTCGAAATCATTCTCTCCATTATTTTCCCTATGCAACTGGCGAGAGCGATGGGGCGGTACCGTGACAAATCTAACGGTGGTTTACCAGGTTTGAGAAGTGGAACCAAGCGGCTGTACTTCCATTCACGTGGAACCAAACCGTTGAGCCAAGACTTGTTGTAATTGTTTAGCAGCATGAGTCGTGCTTTCTGCCCAAGATTTCCGAGCGCCGCATAGGTAACGCCGTCAGGCCCAGGTGACAAAGAACGCATGCAAGTCGCCAGGGCCACTTCAAGCTCCTCGACTGAAAACGTTAAATCCATACGGGAGTCCCGAGACACGGGTGTATCACATGATGTAAGTGCGCGTTGGGGCTGCAAGCCGGCAAGTCTTGAGCGAAATTCCTCAGCAATCTCAATCTCTCGTCGACCTTGGTACAAAACGAGATTTGAAAGAAATACGTTGTTGCGGTGATACGCAAAGTACACGCATGGTTCTCCATATATAAGCGCTGACGTGGATCCAACGAATCCCATAATCGTTTCCATCTTTGATATTGTAGTACACCAATTCGGCGCTGAATCTTCTTTTGCATCCTCCTTGCCTCTCTGAGACGGCGGATGGATTTAGTCCACATGTATCTTCTTTCAGCCTACCTGCGAATCGCTCCCCCCCCCCCGTTTCCTCCGTAGTTGCTGCAGCTTAGCTTCAAGTTGTTCACATTTCGGAAAATGCTGAAAACCGCGCGCAGCCTTTGCATGGCTTCTTGAATTCCGTGTTCCGGACAAGAATGGTTTCCCTTCGTGAAATACTTCCTCCATGTGTGACCGCAACGTCGACCAGTCAATTCGCGGGAGAGTGGTAGAGGAGTATTTAAATAGTTTCTTGGGTCCCGAGATATGTGGGAATATGGTCACTTCCACGTGATTCGATGTCTGGCAACTATTGCACATTTCTTTCAAGATGCCTTGTGACTAGGGTCAAATCTAGGCAGTCGCTGTATGTAAGTGCTTGTAAATATGTCGGACTATTTCATCGTTGATGCAATAAAGATCGTGCTGCGTGGCAAAGGATGATAGTCTCCTTGCCCTGCAGTCCATCTTCAAACTCCACCAAAGTGGATGGTGAGCACTAAAATCTCCGGTGGTCTTGGGAGGCGAGACTCTCCGAACCGGACCTGGAAAGCCAACTGCCGACCCTCGACCAGGCCCGGCGAGCCGCGATCGTCAGTGGAGCCCTGTCAGAAGGAACCACCCAGGAATAAACCGCGCAACAGTTTCTGCAATAATCAAGTTCCTCCTCCTGCTCCTCCTCCGGCGAGAATCAAAGGGCCAGGTGTCACTGATGTAACACGGCGTGCAGTCCTGTGGATTCGAAGCGACTCGAAGGAGCAAAGTAAACAGCGATACGAGTGAACGTAAGCTCCTTAGTTTTTACTATCAAACAAACGCACTGGTTGTCGGCGGAAGTGGGTGCGATACGTATGTCAGTTCCCTAATATATGCAATGACCTTGCTCACATCACCTCAGGTAGAGGACAAGAATGGCTCATAACAAGAAATGCGGGTGGATCCTGAACGTTCGGTTCACAATTTACGAGGATGAGAAAACGGTTTTCGAAGACAAAGTGTCTAAAATCTGAAATTCTGGATTTGAAGTCCGGGCATTCCGCTGGAATAGAGACGCCTTCTTGACTTTATCGCAGTAGGGCAGCGAGGAGTGGGCCATGGTGCTATGTAATGTAGCGGTGCTACTTAAGTGTAAGCGACGAATCATCTTAGTAGTCCGAGCGTTTGTGCTTCGCAGCGAGTGTACTCACATCACATAGAATAAAGGCCATTCAAATACGTTCTCTTGAACAATCTAACAATATGACCGCAAATTTTGGTTAACAGACCGACTGCCTTTTGTCGGGCTCATGCCCACGTGAAGTTGCATATTGAAACGTGTCGCCCGATAAAGTACACGTGTCACGATAAAGTACACGTGTCAGTAAGAGTGGACACCTAAGTCGCCGCAACAAAATAAGCCGCGGAGATCCCAGCTGCTGTGGCGCTAAACTGTGCGTAAGACCCCAAACATCCTTCAGCCTTTGTATGCGTGAAGCACACATTGAAACTCGCCCAATAATTAAAACACACACACACACACACACACACACACACACACTGAAACTCGCTCAATAATTAAAACACACACACACACACACACACACACACACACACACACACACACACACACACACACACACACACACACACACACACACACACACACACACACACACACACCGAAGCAACGTCTAAGAAAAAGTATAAATTACGTCAAATTCTGCGGGGAAATATGCGGATGCAGTGCGCCAAAGCTCAGTCAAAGGAAGGAAAGAACGAAAGCTACCTTTCTTTCTTTCTTTCTTTGCTTTGGACGTGCTTTGCTGAAGGCGATGTGCCTTATGGCTCGCGTATTTACCCCCTCTTTGGAAAAAACGGAGTGCATTGCTCGCGCCCCAGAGAAGAGACTGGAATGCAGCCAAGACGTCGATCCTTTCCCGGGCACATACCTCCACGCAAACCGGGCCTCGAAAGGCCCGCGCAAACATGGTTCTACGCGAGACACTCCGTGCGGCAGCTTGTACATCGCGGAAGCGGCACAACGTGTGCCGGCGCCGATTGCACCGGCGCGTGAAAGGAGGAATCGCTCCTCGGGGCAAAACCCATTGGGCAGTCGGCTAGAGTCCGCGCCGCTGTACACAGCGATAAAGTTGAGCGCTGACTTGTGTCTGGTGCCTACCTCCCACGAACCTTCTGCGCATTCAGATTCGATTAATTCACATCCTTATCTCAATTTTTCATTCTTTATTATTACTTTTTATAGACGTGTTCGCGCCTCGCGCTTTACTTCTTTCGAATCTCAAGGAACTGTTGCCGCTTTTTTGCGACACGGCGTTTCCGTAAGTGCACACTGTCTTAGGCTGCTTGGAATCCGAGCGAGAATAATCCCAGCATTCTCAAACGATCCTCTACTCCGGGAGCCCTTCCTACACTGAACTGAGTTCAGCACAGCGCCGCACTAACAGGAAAAAGACGCTATGCTTCTCGATAATTAATGAAAATGAATTAAATTCTAGTGTTTTACGTGTCGAAACCACGATCTCATTACGAGGCGCGCCGTAGTGAGGGACTCCAGATTAATTTCGACCACCTGAGGTTCTTCAACATCAGGAATTGCCGTGGAGCGTCAATAAAGAGCAGTGACCACTTCTGTCGACGGGTGGCGCCACCTTCACTTGCTCGGGGTCCAAGGCAAAGTGGAGAAAGGTTCCATAACCAATGCCATAACACGGGTATAAGGGTATCCTAGGGGGTCGATTCATCGTTAGTTGCAACTTACAACCATATATGAAGAAAACAGACAACGAAGCCAAAGACAGCGTGGGGAAAATTAAGCGTTGCTTTTAATTGGGATATATAAATAATGAGGAAAGGGAAATGAAATGGAAGGGAAAGCCGAACCGACATTTCCGCATTGTACGTGCGATGCATTAAAATTAAGAGATTTGACACGCTTTCCTGCAGTAATCGCTTTCGCCGCACATTAGGTGGCCTGCGAAAGTCGCAGCTGGAGACGGAAAGAACTTGGCATATCTTTTGGCGAAGTAACGCTCGCTATGTGCGTGGCATGCAAGGAATGCGAGGCTCCGTATCTTTACTGCTGTTTGGTATAGACCTCGTGAGCGCGTTTTAGTATGCGGGCCTTCGTCTCCACGAGATCGCTATAGGTTTTCGAAGAGCAAGAAAGTATTATGGTGGTGTCTAACGCTGGAGAGCAAACGTTTCAGTTCAGTCGGCAATGGCATGCTTAACGTTGCTTACACATCATAAAACAACCCCCTCCACCCAAAAAAGAAAGAAAAGAAAACGAAATGATAGATATATATTAGCTCTTGAAGTGTGCATCGATTCGAGCATCTACAACGCACATTAAGGATAATTGCTAAATTTAATTTGCCTTGCAGCTGTATATGTATAAAATTAAAATCTACGGAATTCCACAGTGCGCTGAAATGGCGACAAAAACAATTAATTTTTGTTCCTTCGCATTTTCTGCAGACCTCGACGTGGACGACGTTGGAGCAGCCGAAGTGCTGCTGCGTCGTTATTGCTAGGATATCGCGCATACCTAAACTCATAAACATGACCTGCGCACAGCAAGAACAGACAGAATTTCACTCGATGACAGAGAGAGAGGAAAACATAAATGCTGGTAGGGTTGCCTATGTGATGAGGTCAGCACATTCATTTATTTCTTACGCGTCATTACTTCGCATGTAAACTTCCATCATTTTTTTCAACCCTTTCCTCTCTGTCCTCTTTCTAAACCCTATATCTCCCAACCCTAGTGCAGGGTAGCAAACCGGAGACCAATATCTGGTTAGCCTCCCTGCCTTTCCTCTTCACCTCTCTCTCTCTCTCTCTCCATCATTATACTGTTCTTCCGCAAGTGCTGCAATCATGCGAAGGAAAGAAAATGCCAGCAGGCTCTACACGTTTCTCATTGTTACGTATGTGCAAATTCTGGGAAGCTCATTCGAATATTGTGGGCGCCATCAGATGTCCCTGCCGCGGGTCGGTGTGGCAACGGTGACCGCCTTTCGCATGAGTGCCAACACTGCAGATGGGATTTATACCGTGAGAAGTGGAACGGATCTACACAAAGCGGAATGGTTAAGCGAACTTTTATTCAAGACTGCCGTACCACGCTGTTGTACGTTGGTGTTTCACAGTTACACCAATTCAACTTTGAACCCGGTGTAACCAACGATAGGACGAGCTGTGTCCCGGCTCATATAATCCTACCTTGTTTACAGAGGCATTAACGTTCTTTCATTGATGCGTTGGTTATGTCGGCGTGGAAATGGTGCCTCCCAGCTATCTCGTATAGAGCCGGTCATGTGTGTCGCACTGTATGTGGCACTTGACTTAGCTAGGAATCTTTTCATACTCTCAGTAAGCGGCTATAGTGACTATGAGGGATGCTTTCTCTGCGTGTTCATCTTGAACTGTAGCAAAATCCTAGCGCGTTTTTAACTGTGGTTGTGTGTGTGTGTGCACCTCCTCTCTTCTCGCGCTTATTGCGCTACAGTTCGAAGTGGCCAACCTACACTGGCTCGTGCAATTTTCTATTTTGCTCTGCATGCATGGTCCAGTTGTGTAGGTGAACGCCGTTTTTCAGTAAATACGAGGTTTGCGCGATACTACTCTATATTATATAGAGAGACGGACACGAATGAAAGCATAAAGACAGGGAGATTTCTCCGATAAAAAAATGCGGTTGGCTACCGTATACTCGCAAAAGGGAGAGGAAAAGGTAGGTAGACAAGAAGGAAATAGAGCAGAACGTGCTTACCGTCGCAGCGGAAAACTGGATGACTACAAGATGACACACAAAGTTAAGTCAACTTCGCGCAAACGCTTACATCAATTAGGTACGAGACGATGGCGAGAATAGTGCGCGTCGTTGTCTCCTTTCACTCCAGTTCCCAGAATGTGGTCAGTTGTCCGATCTTTTAGTGGTCCAGTTACCCAGAGCCATCCTTTGCCAGCCCTTGCCGTAGCTCGAAACGCTCCCCAAACATGTTGCTGGCGAATTCTGTCAACGTATATCAAGACCAGGAATTCCGTTCACTTGCCTACAGCACGCAAGTTTCGGAGCAGTAGCAGAACAGAAAGTCCGTGCGTGTCTCATGTCACAACATCCTGAACTTGGACGTGAGTTCAGCTTAGATGAGCTGAAATGCGCTCTCACTTTATGTCGTGCAAGGACAACTGCAGGCCCAGACAGCGTTAGGTATGTGATGTTAAAGAACCTCGGTTTAGCAGGTAGAATGGCTCTTCTGGAGATATTTAATGATAACTGGATAAGATAGTCTCCTCCAGATTCATGGAACTTGGCTACTGTAATTCCATTACTGAAACCAAGAAAGACTCCAGTTTGTCTTGACTCCTATCGAACCGTTAGTCTCACAAGCTGTCTTTGTAAACTAATGGAGAAGTTGGTAGGCAGTAGACTGTAATGGTGGTGTGAACGCACAAGTGTGCTTTCGAACTGCACGACAGGCTTTCCACAAAATCGGTGTACAATGGATGCAGTATTAGACACTGTCACATGCGTCGAACATGAAAGAATGTCTGGATATGTGACACGCAGTATTCTTAGACATTCAGGGAGCATTCGACACTGTAAGTCATGCATACAAGTCCTTGCTGGTGTGTTAGAGCTTGGCCTACATGGTCGAACATTGCGATGAATATCAAATTTCCTAAGTGAAAGAAAAAGACATTATGGAAACAACTGAAGGAGAGAGTAATTATTACAGCATCCCGCAGGGCACTCCGCAGCGCAGTGTTCTCAGTCCGTCTTTATTCAACTGTGTCATGGCAGCCTTGCCCGTCTGGTCCCGTCTGGTCTGCACCGTCTGGTCTGCAAAAGTCTGCAAAAGTTACCGTCTGGTCTGCAGTATTCTCTGTACGCAGATGATACCTGCACATGGGCCTTTGGATCTCATATGCAAGACATTCAAACAACGCTGCAAGAGGGTCTTGATATTATTGACACTTTTTTAAAAGAAAGAGGCATGAGTCTCTCACACGCAAGGACAGCAGTACTTCCTTTCACTGGACGGCAGGTGAATAATTTCCAACTAATGCTTAATGGGCAAACTTTAATGTTCATGAAAGAGCACAAATTTCTTGGAGTTATTCTTGACCGCCAGCTGACATGGGCATCACACATGCGCGCAAATAGAAAAGCAGACCAATGCTGTAATAAACGTACTTCGGCGACTTGCTGGAACAACGTGGGGGGGATCAGTCTCTTCACTATTACAAGTTCATAACGCACTAATAAAACAAAAAATTGCTTATTCGGCACTTATTCTCCGTGGATTATCGCAAACTTCTGAGAAACGACTTCAACGTTTACTGGCAAGGGGGGCTGCGAGTGTGTTTTGGGGTTCCGCAGGCTACCTCGAGTTCTTTAGTAATTGCAGAAGCTCGTCACCCACCATTTCCAGTCATACGAACGGTTGAAACATGCCGACATATTTATCACATCGTAGCTCAACACGAGAAGCATCCATTAAACCTCGCGCTTAGCGAGCGAAACAAGAGCAAAATTCACGCTGTTGTTCAAGAACGGAAAGCATTATTACCAAGATATGAATTATGCAAAGCGGATGTGAGTTGCCCTCCTTGGAAAGTTAATAAGTCCTAATAGAGAATTATTGTTCGAGGGGATTATATCTGAGAGACATATTCATGGTAGCCGCACAGCAACTGGCACTATTCCAAATTTACTCATTATATTACACCCAAGTGTATACAGACGGCTCATGTCATAAAAATTGCCCGGCTTCACCATTTGTCATTCCACATTTGGCGCTAGAGCAAACATTCAAATTATCCCGAGAGACATCTTCCACCATGGCAGAACTATTTGCAAGCCTGCGTGCTTTGCGTTTCATAACACCAGAAAAAAATGCGCAAAAATGGGTTATTTTTAGCGATTCGCGATTCGCGAGCTGCTCTCACACTAGTACAGAGCAATGAGAAAAATTATTTGAACACTTTGCTACTGTGTGGGATGCTCAAAGAACACACAAAAACAAGCGCAATGAATCATGTAATTGCATTTCAGTGGATACCGGGGCACTGCAATATTTCTGGTAACATTGCAGCGGACGCAGCTGCGAATCGGGCGATCAGTAACGCAGAGACAATCAAGTTTCCACTTTTTCGTGGTGAAGTCCGTCTGCTCCTGAGACACATATCCTGTCGTCTCAGCAAAACTATTTGGCATGATCATCAATCTAACAACTCGGGGTTATACTTTATAGACCCACATATAAACCTATCAATTCCGGAAAATCTAAGAGAAAACTGAAAATTGGAAACATTAGTGCACCGCCTGCATGCGGCTTGGTACTGCATTTACGAGACACCTTTTATACAGGATAAAACATGCCTCTAATCCGCAGTGTCCTTGTAGCCATCCAGACGAAGATGTGCATCATCTCCTCCTCGAGTGCACTCGAAGGGCACCGCAAGCAAATTTGTTGCTTTTAGACAGAAGACCATTCACTCTAAAAACGATATACTTGGTCTATGGCCAGCCAACTGCGGGCCTTCAGAAAAGAGCACTTCTTGCTTTGAAGAAGTTTATCGAGGACACCAAGATCTTGTGGAAATATTAGACTCCAGTTTATCCTATAGAATAAGCTAAATGAGTTATATAAATGTTGTTCTGGGTTCAAAACTGATTTTTGTGGTGATCGTAATTTTTACGCAATGTGTAATTACTTGTGTTCTGTGCTTGCAGTGTAATTACATGTGTTCTGTGTTTTGGCTATTCAAAAATATTTGACTTTATATATGCATATGTGTACTCAACTCATGCACAAAAATTTGCGATTCATGTACTGTTGGACTGTATAGTTTTTATTCATCTGGTGTTCTGCTGAGTGCCATATTTTGTGACATTATTCTCCCTTTTTGCACATATCTGTTTCATTTGCTAAGTTACAAGGAGTAGCTGGTGCCGCCATAAAGGCGCCGACCTCTCCTATTATTAATTCCAACCAAAAAATAAGAGCAGAGAGAAGCAAAGAACACAGACACTTTCACAGCCGTTCCCATAAGACGATACCATTTAACACTAGTTCATATACCGTGCTTTACCGCGAATACAATCAGCGAATTAGGGCGTACCGCACGGCGCGACGTCATGCAATGCGATAAAATGCCGTGCAAACCATTCCTGCCATACCAGCCAGCACCACACCGCAACCTGCCACCACGATGACGCCCGTGCCTCATAGCGACGTATGACGCCAGCATACCAGAGCTAAAAGATGAAAGAAAGAAAAACGACATGCCCAGGAGACAACCGCCACTACTTCAAAGCTAGCTCGTCCCCCCGTATGTAATAAAAAGCTGTAAATGCTGTATCAAAACATTTCCCTTTCGTAACTAGCGTGTATACTCGGCTGCTTACGGCCTTCTCGTCGTGTGTGTAAAGTTCTGGCCTCGCCCTCTCCTCCCGCCCCCCTTCCCAAGGTGTACACACACAACGCCAAACACACCATGCTCGCTCAATGACGGACGAGACTAGTATTCTCCGGGCGAAGGAGCGTGGTGTTCGTCGAGCTCGGTGCACATCCTGCTCTTGCTGGCACGCGCGCCGAGAGGGATTCGCCGCACGACTTCAGGGTCGCTGCCCGTTGGCGCCTCACTGAACGCGCCGGCGACAGTCGGCGACCGATCGCGGCGCTGGCACGGCCGCACGTGGCGCCGCAGGTTTTAGGCGAGGGGGCACCGACGGAGTTTGATTCATTGAGGCGCCAATGCGACGGCGACGACGCCGTACCACGGTGTCCGTGGCGCGCCGCACGCTATAACGGGAATACCGACGGCGAGCGGTCGCAAGCAATGGTAGATAGGTACGCGTCGGCATTTGACCGTGTGCGAAAGTGTGTACGCACAACGCCGCACACATTAAGCTTCGACGTGCACTCTTTCTTTACTTACTTCTGTCCGTTTAGTTTTTAAGAAGCCTCGTGGTTGCAGGGCTGTCACGCGTAGCCAAACGTTGCTTGTTTTCTTGCTGCAGCACGCGTGGTGGCTGCGATTTCACGTACACTGCTTGTGCTCGTGTCTTTCCTGGGCCTTGACTGTCCGGTTAGGTTGGGAATTTTTTACCATTTCTGCGGGGTGGGGGGGGGGGGGGGGCAGTTGAAGCGACAGGGTTATTGTGGTCAACGTAACCGGTAGATGATACTGAGCTTAATTCCCCAATATCGTGATGCTACGATTCATTCATTCATATTTCCGCAATGGGTCAAAATGGAGGAGGTTGCAGACTATAGGTGGCCGGAATATTTACCATCACGGCCGCGCTTAAACTTAGATTAAATTATGGGGTTTTACGTGCCAAAACCACTTGCGGATTATGAGGCACGCCGTAGTGGAGGACTCCGGAAATTTTGACCACCTGGGGTTCTTTAACGCGCACCTAAATCTAAGTACCACGGGCGTTTTCGCATTTCGCCTCCATCGAAATGCGGCTGCGATGACCGGGATTCGATCCCGCGACCTCGTGCTCAGCAGCCCAACACCATAGCCACTGAGCAACCACGGCGGGTCGGCGGGGCTTGCCTTTTAGCCATCACTGCAATAGGGTCATCGTAATGTGGGTGGGTTAACCGGTGGTTTGAGTGAAAACTATTTGATACGCTGGCTTCCCGCTACTTCATTTCATTTGGGGGAAGACGCAGAATTTAAAGCTGAACAGCCTCCAATACATGCGATGTAGACCTTTAGAAGGTATGAACGTAAGCTATGATTTGGTTATAATGATTTTCATTGCTGTTTCCGTATCGCAGATAGATAGATAGATAGATAGATAGATAGATAGATAGATAGATAGATAGATAGATAGATAGATAGATAGATAGATAGATAGATAGATAGATAGATAGATAGATAGATAGATAGATAGATAGATAGATAGATAGATAGATAGATAGATAGATAGATAGATAGATAGATAGATAGATAGATTATTGCTTCAGCCGATTTTAAAACAACTGGTGCTTCCCCTTGAGCACAGCTCTTTTCATCAAGAAATCGCAAATCAAAATGCTGTAAAGCTCGACGAACTTGGTAACAGGTGCGAAATATTGGTTGTTTTTTATTTCGTCGAACTCTTACGTACAACGAATATGATTCACTTGCATGCAGTGGCCCACTGCAACTGCCTTGTTGTTGCAGTCTTCACGCTGTGGTGTTCGAAAAGTTCGGGAACCGTGCAAGCAAAAAAGGCACAAATAACCAGTGAGCTGTACTGTCTGCTCTGTCTGTTCTGTCGGCTGTTTCCTTCACCGGGCTACGATGGCTAGATTTGGGCTTTGCACGATTTCAATTGCGCTCTTCGACCATACCTGGCCCTTGCGCCATAAATCTTTATACATGGTCATGTTTTCGGTGTTCCCCATGGAGTTTCTCCCCATAACACCTAGAGGGAAATCTGGCGCCACCGTCTATGGGAGTTTCTTAAGGGGCGTTGTGCCGTCATGGGAATGACGGTATATGTGTCTGCGAGGCTTCTGTTGGCTGGTGTTGTAAGAGGCTTCGGCTAAAACGTTGTATGGCTACACAAATAACGCGTTCTTAAAGTAAAATCTTCATGAAATGTTTCCATTCACGCAAATTGCATCTTTACTCACCTACAATGCATCTCGAAGGGAAGAAAATCAAGAACAGACAACAAACTGTTTCAAAGCGAGCGCGAATCGTGTCGTCTGTCCTCCAATATTGGCGGCCCGCTGATACTTCTTACGTTTCATATAATTTTACATGCAACAACGAGTTCTCATAGTTAAACAAAACATGTATTTGTGTAATAATAAAGCTAAAACAGCTTGTTACGTGCTGTTTTAGTAGAAAATGAATCAGCGTGACAGACGGAATGGTGCTTGCCTGGCTCTCCGAGAACGACGCCAATCCGAAGTCACAGTATACCGTCATTCCCATGCATACCACAGCGCAGTAGCGCCAGATCTCACTCTAGGTAATATAGTGAGAAACTCTATGGTGTTCCCAGTTTCCTCCATAATGGACAAATATTTAACTCGCCCGTGTACAAAACAGTGGACAGAGAGAGGGAGAGAGGAGGAGGAGGAGGAGGAGGAGGAGGAGGAGGAGGAGGAGGAGGAGTGACGCCAATCAGACGCTCATCTGTTTTGCTACCGTACACCGCAAGATGGGGATAAAAAAAAAGTGACGAAAGAATAAGAAAGCCAACTGAATGAAGAAGCCCTGGCAGTGCACATACGTGGCGATGCTTATCACTTCCATGTACAATCGGTCACTGAGGCGGTTTTACCACTCTTCGTTTAATTACAACGTACTGCAAAAGATTCTTGGCGACAATCACTAGTGCTGATGATGATATGTGGTATTTAATGGCGCAAGGGCCAGGTATGGCCGAAGAAATGACTAGCGCATCCGAAGAGCTGGTGGCAAGTTGTGTGGAACGGTCATGTCGAAAGAAAGGCGGCGCCAGTCCACACTTATTGCTTTTCCAGATGAATCGTCGTCAGGCAAACCGTTCCGCCCTATGGCAACCAAGAATGGCCAGACAGCGAGCTTCGCCTTTGGCTTTTCTCTTACCTCGTTTCAAATATGTCGCAATAGCATGCAGCTATTCTACCGTCACCATTGTGTTGTCCTCGCTCCACTAAAAAAAACAAAAACAAAAAGTGTCCGCTCGAAAGCAGACCGAAGCCACAAAAGAATCCCCAACGGGTCTCTTCAGAAGTCGGATTGAAAGCTTCGCAGTTGAAGTACGCTATAGCTTCCTGCAACTTGCGTATTTTAGTGGAATTTATTTGCTTGCGAATATATAAGCTCATGCATCTTTATATTCACCCGACAGTGTGTGTGTAGGATGTCAGTTGAAGGAGCGGATGGTGCAATTGCGGTCGCCGAAAACTCAGTGTTATGCTTGTACGGTCTGTCGGACATCAGGCTGGCCGCCTTCGATATAATATTGCGTTCGCTATTCGGGCTTGGCCGGCGTCTATTCCTATACGAACCATTTCTGCTTACGAAGTGCTTCGTGAACGCGGGTCCTCTATGGCGGGTCCAGTATCTTTGCTTTGCTTAACATTCGTGTCTAAGCAAGCGAGCCCCTTAGGTTAAGATGGACGACTGCTAAGTGAATTATCTGGAAAGCTGAGCCGAAAACAAAGCGTCCGACGCTCCTTGTTTGGTTTCTTTTGTGTTTAGTCAACGTTCCTGCTTCTGCTTCTTCTCTTTGTAAGAAAAGCTTGCTTGTCCGCTCTTACTAAGCAGTTGTCGCTTACAAGCGGAAAGGACGGGAAGGGTCTGGGCGATAAGCCTCGACTGCAGCGGTACGGTGGAGACAAACAAACAGCGTCGAGGAGATAACTGCTATCGGCTGGACTCGTAGGAACAGTACTCGCTTCATCGAGATGAATCTGCACCTTTTCATAGAGGGTGTGGAGATTCGGATGCTCTCCGCGTATGGTGGCGGCGGCGATGGTTGTGGCGATTACGGTGTTAATGTCGCAGGCGTGTCGGAAGAGGGTATGAGCCCGGTATACCATGCGGCGCCTGAGCAGAGGGCAGAGCCTTCGTTTAAAGCAAACAAAAATGTTTCTCGTACTCTACAATGCACACTGTACATGCTGTGGATCGCAGTTACGTTGGTTTCATCTGTTCAGGTGGCGTCGTATAAAATTCCCTGAACAGTTGAGGCCACGTCTTCTTACTATATCGCTTCGTGGTTTATTGCTAAGATTGTTCGTGCATTTACTCTCTGTTAGTATACGGAGCATGCGCAGCGCGGTGTCCATCTGGGAACTCCAGCAAGCCGCTTTGCCTAAACATTTTAATGTTTCAACCGGTATACTGTAGCAAGTAACCTCTATATTTAGGCAAAGGCGCTCAATACTGTATGCCTATACTAGAGGTTAAAGTGTTGTAACCTCTAGTTCAGGTGCACGCCTACTTACCTTTAATAGAAGTTAAATTTGTAAAGGTTGATGTTTAACTTATAGATTAAAGGTGCACAAATCTGTGAGAATATGCCCCTTTAATAAACGTTACCGTGCTAAGAGTGTACGTAGGAAAAACAGAGGGCGTAACAACCGCGCCGACAATTGGCTCAGTGGCTGCGGCATTCAGCGATTGAGCACGATGTCACGGGTTCGATTAACGACCGCGTTTTCGATGGGAGCGGAAATGCAGAAGCGCTTATGTACCTAAATTGAGGCGCACGTTAAGGAACCACATCCTGTCCAAATTAATATCGTGCCCTTGACTACGGCTTCTCTCGTGGTCCCACCCATAAAAAAAAAAGTCCCTAAATTCAATATATAGGAACGTGTAACGTTTTTTGTCTGGGATCCTCATATGCTCATATGGGATTATTGGTTATGGGGATAATTTTTTTTCCATAGGATATAGTGCCGTTATGAGGCGTCGAACCACATAAATCAATCCCTCAGCGGGTGTGCTGGCAAAAGGGTCGCGTAATCAACTTCATTTTTAGCGTTCTCTTACTCCCAGATGGAGTACGAGAATTTCTGGCAATGGAATCGTGCAGTTTATCCTTCAACAGGAGTCGTCCGTCATGCCCTCTGCTCTTGCAGTGTACGTCCACGTGTTTGCAGCCATAGGATTCAACGAATGGGTCCCCAGCAGGTGCCGTTGCGAAGGACGTTCGTGCTTGAACATTCCACAACATTCAGACTATAATTTGCGATTTTATTGTATCGCAAACAGTTTCTTGCCTTTTAGCCATCGACGACTGAGCACCCCGCGCAAGCGTGTTTGTGCACTGGCTGCTATGGCACAATACATCGCTGCGCCGACATGTGACCTTTCCGATACATCTTATGGCTGTTGTTGGCAGTAAAGCTTGCTATACTCACCCGTCACACGATGCGGAGCCATACCGTTAGCTCTTAGTAACAAGGATTACCAGCACGGAGCGAGAATTTACGCGATCTAAGTAATATTGTATGGTTGAGAAAGGCATTAATCCTGAATATGCGAGTGTAGGTTATGTTTCTGTTGTTGTTATTTTTATTTGTTATTGCTATTTGTATTGTTATTTGTTCAATTGAAATTTACTGGAACATTGGGGGAATATATCTTCCGCATACGGGTGGTATTTTTGCCCCCAAATAGGGTGTTCGTTTTTGGCTTAAGCCTTACGATCTAGTTGCGTCAGCGATTAAAGCATCTGTGTCACTTGTGGTCCCCCCCCCCCCCCCCCCCCCCGCGACGCTTCCGGCGCGCACGCTCCGATTCCGCGCGCGCCGGACGACCACCGCGGGTTCGAGCACTGCGAGCCGCCACGCGTGCAGGGCGCCGCGTATACGCGCCCCGCCGGCCCCAGCTTAGGGGAAGGCGAGACCGCGCGCGCAGCAAGGGAGACCCTAGGCAAATCTTTCTGGAAGTCGCAAAGGACATTTATTAAACTGGGACTCAATACAAACACACGTTTTAACATCACGTCCGAATCTGAAGCTAATTAAGACACAAAACATGGCCAAATGGTCACCGGTGTCCATTAACGGCGCACCTCGACAGAAAGAGAACAAAGAAACGAGGAACAAAGAACCCCGGCAGTAAGAAGCTGCCTATCCTTCGGTCAGCGCCTGCCATCGCGCGCCCCACAGCAGAGAAAAGGGAAATAGAAAGAAACGACAGACGAACAGACGGGGGCACGATCGGCAGACGCTGCCTCAGGACATCGAGACGACGGAAGAGTGCGCGCGCCCGCCGAGGCCGGGACCCCGACGAGGCGAAGTAACCATCGGCCGGCGGCGGACAAAGGGTTACCGCCGCCGGCAGAGAGGAACACGTACGCACCTTCCGACGCCCCGATGTGGTCTCCCCGGGCCCCGTCCTGCGCGCGCTTACCCGGAGTGCACGCGAGCAGGGCCCGAATCCCGCCAAAATGTCAGCCAATGGGGAAAGCCTGTTGACCTTCCCGTGGGCGGGATGACAGCAGAGCGACGGTGTTTTATGACCCGCTGCCACCCCGTCCAGGCAAGGAGGAGAGGGACACGGAGCCCCCGGCAACACAACGCAATGGCCTCCACACAACACCGCGAGAGCCCGAAAAACGCCGCGAGAGCCAGAAACCCCACACACTTTAGTGTGACGAATGCCACCTCAGGACAGTCTCTTATCAAGAAAGCACGTGCAAATGCTTACAGCTAAGTACCTCATAATTTGGTACTCGGCGCGACAGGCTTTCGTACGTATTAACTGTATACGGTCCGCTATTGAAGGGAACCCCGAGGTAGCACTTCGCAAGTGATACCAGCAGATATAGGCGACATGAACGCCTGCATGAAAACTTTATTTTTACGCATAGATGAGCCATTTCTTTCTGATGAACCGAACAACTGTTGCAATAACTGGATTTCTTGCCATTCAGTTCTGCCTTTTGCGGTGGCTCAGCGTAGGGGATGCCCTCCTGGCAAGCGCAAGGTCATCGGCTCGATTCCAAGGGACAGTCCGATGGAGGTGAAATGCAATAACATTCGTGTACCGCGCCTTTGGTAGCAGTAATAGTAATTGTCGTCTTACCGCTATTACTTTTTTTTGGAGGGAGGGGGTGTATGACCTAGTTTATTGAAGGGAAGCTGAAAGGTTTTCCAGAAAAAATGAGTGAACATGTGTACATAATGGTTTTCAACCCTCCGAATTCGAATATCGTATCGAAATTGAGCCGAAGAAAGCGCAAATATATTTTATTTTGACGAAAAGTGCAGCAGTGGACACGCCCAGCTCGCGCGTCTCGTTTCCGCCTGTGATTGGTCGGGCGCCTCGTGACGTCAACTCTAGTGACCGACCGCTGCCGCTACACATGAAGTGCGGTGCCAGGTAGTTTGGTGCTGTAATGGAAAATTAAGATGTAATGGAAAATTTAGAGAGACTGCGTTTTTCTGAGGAGTTCGGCGTTACTCCGTACATGTACGAGCCGATTGCGAAGAGCCGGCCTCTCGAAGAAGCAAACGCTGCTGGTGCGAGCAGTGCTTTCGACGCGAACGAAAGCGAAGTCTCGGGATCTCCTCGTGTTGGAAATGCTCTTTGGTGAGGATGTTTTTTGCAAAGCGATCTAGTGATCTCGCCGATCTTTCGCCGATCTAGTGAGCTCGTTTCCGGTCAAACAACTGTAGTGTGGTGTTCCTGCATACCTCCTCGTGGAACGTAAGCGGGGATGCGATCGTCGGCATTTGTGCACTATCCAAAGCTGTCGGCAATCTACAAAGACAGTTTAAATGCGTGAAAAGCTTCCCGGTTCATGCAGTACGTGTAGTGACCTTCATCTGTGCGCCATCTGCACACTACTGCTGCACAAAAAGCCGGCATGATCGGCCCACCACTTCAGTTGATGCTGCGCACGTTGACTACCACTCTACATACACGCAGACGCACCAACAAAGGAATGCAGGGTCGATCGAAGCAGATTGCGATGGCACGCACGCAGAAACAAGCACGGTCAGGCACGGTCGCGCAAGCTGCGAAGGAAGAAAACACTAGAGTTGACATCACAACACCACGGTTTCCGGTCTCCGCTCGCATCGTCAGCGTCAGCAGCAGCGCGCGGCATTCGACGGGGGGCGGAGCTACAGCGCAATCTTAACCGACGATTACGCCTCTCCTAATTGAAAAAAGAACCCAAATTTTACCTACATGGTTTATAAGGTTCCCGCATCCGTATATGAGCGTCTTATTGAATTCGACAGACTCTTCAGCTTCCCTTTAACACTGCATTTATAATCATATTGATCGGGGTATCTGTAGAATATTTCGCTTATGTATCTTTTTTGTTCACTTATGTTCACCTATTAAAACACTATTCATGTACTGCCTTCATGTACTGTACTAATTGCCGAAATACTGCTATATACTTGTTTTATTTTCGTGCTATATGTATTATTCAATACCATGTATTGTACTAATTGTTGAAGTGCTGCTTTGACCCACCCTGTAACGGCCGACAGGCCAACAGTATTAGTAAACATAAAATAACTAATCTCCGCAAGGAACAGAAAGGAAGCAAACCTCTGCTGGTCGCACGGAAACTGTCTAGCTCGAGCAGCTGACACCCGAACGGCGGCCAGCAAAGAGGGAGAGGACCGGTGGTCCGCGGTCGACATTGGTGCGCTGGTTGAGCGGCGTCGAGCCACCGTGTTCACTATACGGCGGCCGGCGAGCTGTCACGGACGTGATTCTGACGGTGCAGGAAAGACGGCGACCGTCCAGTGCGGCGCTGAGCCTGTCCTCCACCGCTTGCTGGGCGAGCACCAAATTAACGGTGGTACTACAGCATTGATAGGACGGAGAGAGAGTGTGTGCAGCTGAAAGGATATGGAGGTTTGGGAATTAACTATACGTCTATATTGTAGGCAGATTAACGAGGCGCAGCCAAGAGAGATACGCTGACATAAACACGGACCCATATTGTCGGCGCAGAGGGCAACAAACATTTCGCTAGTGCGGTGTCTTTATCTCTCCCGGTCAACAGCGAAGAACCCCCATGAGTACACGCCTGTGGTGATGTGTGCGCTGCGCGCTGTGTTTTGCTCCGAGGAACCAGCCGTGACCGGATAGTACGGCGCGACAAGAGACATCTTATATCTATTGCGCGAAATGCGCGAGATGTTGGGATTGCTTTCGGCTCTGCCTCGATAAAAAGAAGGAAAGAAGAAAGAACGGCAGGGTAGAGGATTGTTGTTGACGCTACGAAAGCTAACAGCGCTACGCACGCTTAGAAACGGGAAGTACGGTCTTTATTTCGTCTTCTTTTTTAAAGCTGCTCATTGTTTGCAGTCCGTATGTTCGAAGCATTCCTGTAACACAGTTCTTGTGAGACCGATGGTGCGAGTTTAGCAGTGTATTCCTCTGACTAATATTTATTTGTTCATTTTTATTTGTTTGTACAATACTGCGGACCTTGCACGTGTCCAAGCAGGGTGCGTACAAAAGCATTTGAATAGACACTAGAAAAAGTAGCCCATCTCAACCAGTAGTAAGTACCATTGGGGACGGCATCGAGTTCCAGTCGTTAATAGCTCGTGGAAAAGAGGAATACTTTAACACTTCAGAGGGGTCAAACAAACTTGTATTCCGGAGGCGATAGCCACCCTGCGTGTAGGCTGAGCATAAGAGTTACCACGAGAGTGAATGATCAACAGGAAAGCTACTTGCATCCAACCTGATCGCCAAGCTAGATTTGTCTCTGGTAAACATATTCGCATGCCAGGTTCTGTCTCACATAGCTCGTTGTTGTATGCAGGCTGTCATGAACTTTGCAGCCAGCTGAAAGCGCGATTTCATCGGCTACATCTATGGCATATAGCCTGTGATTTAAAGTCGAATTGCGGTGTTCGCGCGTATACGTGGAGGCTTCACTCGCCGGTGCGAGCTTAGGAAAAAAGCAAGGATGGCATTAATTTATTGCGGCCGCCACGCCACAGGTACTATTGCAGCACGAAGGAAGAAGACAGACGAAATTGTTTCTCGATCCTTTCCTCACATACACTGCAGTGCGTGAACGTTCAACCGCTGACTTGCGCGTATAGTATCAATGGAAGCAATTCAAGCTGCTCCCAACAGTAACTGCTGGGAGCGTTTGATTTAGTTTATCTGTCGTTCTTTTGTAATGCCCTTGGCGAACGTCGTCGCGTGCATGTTGTCAGCCTGCACGGAGTTGATCTGTACACTGCCCTGTGCGTGGCTTCATCGCAAACGCGTGTAGCTATTCGATTCCGTGTGCTGCAACCCTTCTGGCAGGCTACCGCAGTATTATTGTTATTATCTCTTCGGCTTTGCTGTAGCACAGCGGTTGTTACGTGAAGAAAAGAAAATAGAACCTGCACATCTTTCAATCTTGTTGCTAATTGAAAGCAATCGTAGACGTACAATGTTTATCCAAGCGCCGTCAGGCGAATGTTGACCCAATGAAAAAGAATCGGTGGAGTTTATCGTAGATGGTTGATCTCAATTTCACCTCCCCAGTTTACTCTTAGCCATACTTTTTCCCACTCGTCTTGGCATCAAACACCACTGTTGTGATAAGATGTATTACGTGTACGATTACGTATGTATACGTAAGCGCAAGTTGAGGTTAATAAGAAATGAATTATTGAATAAGTTAAGCAGAGGCCTTCGTGAGGAAGCGATTATCTAAAGTTTGTATACTAATTTACCGAGATACCAGGAGTGACCCAAATTACTCTACTGCGCTCCCATTCCCCTCACTACATGCGCCGAAGGCATCACAACATTCCTGGCGTGGCAGATGCATATTTACGGCGTACCTCAGCGCTCGCAGAAATCGGGTCTCTGCACCTCCTGACGCCGTCCTTGCGAACACATGCCACGGTGCAAACACGGGTGCCCGCGTAACGAATACGGCTCGCACCTGCTTTCGTGCACAGCGCATCGCACGCAGTAGGCAACGGTGATTCGCGTTGCGTGCGTACGATGTATACGCGAACCGCGCGCCGTACACCGCGCGTACGCGAGACCCCCTTTCCGGCGTCGCTTTGAACGCGGCAAGTGACCTGCATGAACGGACCGGTGATTGTCTGCCGCAAGACTCGATGCGGCAGCGCCCTCGATGGCTAAAAGCGTACAGCGATAGGGAAGGCGAAGAGGTTGTTTCGGCTTATCAAATCAACTGAGGTCCAGACACAAAGCTATCCTCGCGCAAGAGCCGTTTGCGGCCCCTCAACAACGATTATTATTATTATTATTATTATTATTATTATTATTATTATTATTATTATTATTATTATTATTATTATTATTATTATTATTATTATTAATCACGTAAGCGTATATGAACCCCACGCAGGGAGAAAGAAAAGCGGGCTAGCAATTGTCTCCTTTAAGAGGGGAGCACGTTCACCCGCTTGAAGACACAACGTGGTAGCTGACGACATGACATCTAAGACACTGTAATAAAAATTAGTTTAAGGTAGCTATTTATAGATATTATAGATTTTATATAATGCAATTGTAGACAGCTTTGCCCATTTATAGAATGGTTATTTTGACTATAGAAAGTCTGCCTGAGAGAATCGTCATTTAAAAACAAAACAAAAAAGTGTGGATTTCTTTCCGATGTGTTGCGGGCCATTGACTCTCAACCCACTTTCTTTTTCCTTCTTTTTCTTCTATTCTTTCTTTTTTTTTTCTCAGAATTGATCGCAGACATTACGCTACGAAGACTGCAAGGCCAGAAGTGATGAAAAATTTATGTACTTTCTAGAATGGTCGCACAGAGGGATTGCTGGGAACTTCAGTTGCACAGCCGCGAAGATCAAGGAGTAGTACATTACGCAGTACTGATGATCTACACGGTACTACCAGACAGTACTACTAGACGATATACTCAGTTTCACAGTACTACACAGTGCTACATAGTACTATTTCATCCCCCTCTCTTCTATCCAAGTTCTACTTTCGCGCTGTTAGCCGAATGATATTTTCAAAAAGGTCTATTTAAGTATACTGTGGCAATGATACTTGCCAACCACAAGCTTGCGTTGTCCAGTATTGCCTCATTTTAGTGTTCCTAATACTGAACGTATGTGGAAGAGCACCGAGAAATAGGCTCTCAATAGGCCGAGGCCGAACCCACAGGCTCCCCAACGCTGCAGGCATTTGGCAAAGTGTCTGGACGGCGAACGCTGCTGCTGATGCCGCATACATATGCGGCACAAAAGAGCAGCTCGCATTCAGCAAAGCACGAGCAGGTAGCGGCAGCAGCAACAGTAGCCGATCGCGGAAGTCACTATGAGGAACCGCATCGAGCCGAATCGGACTCGATCAGAACCACGCGATCGACCTCAACCAGGGAGCCTCATTCACGCTCCTGCGCAGTGCGTATACGCGGCTTGCGCCAGGCCGGAAGGCACGAGGATCCGCTCTTCGTTGGCTTCCCTCTCGGAATTCCTCTTTCGCCGCTGTAACGTAACATCGCGCAGGAACCAGTCAGTGACCTCGGCAGCAGCCGCTGCCGACCAGCGCGTCGCGCCGGCAGTTTTTCACGCGCAGCAGATGCGCCTCGTTGTGCTGCCGAAGGAAGCGGTGGAGCGATTCGGAAATGCAGTGCTCCGGTAACCGAGCCAAGGCGCCGCTCACTGACCGCATGTCGTCAACGGGAAAGAAGAGAGAACAGAAAAAGAATCATTTCCGCGAGTTTCTTTCTCTTTTCTTTTTCAGCAGCTACGCAACAAGTATTACTAGCCGGTGGGAATTGGTTCGCGGTTTGAGGAAATTACGAACACCGAACAGAATCGCAAACTTCCCAGCGCGGAAACTAGACGAGGACGAGAACAATGTGCACAAAGTTAAGTGCTTACTTCCAACTGAATTAGTATTTCTCGAAAGAACATCGAAAGGTCTGAAAGAACATAACAAGGAGCAGAATGACAGAGAGGGCTTTCTCGCAATGCACTGTCCGTAGAGTCGCACTTGGACTAACTGTACACGGGAAGATTGACGAGCCCCTGGGGTCGGCTCGCCTGCCGTTGGCCCTTGTGCCCAAAAGACAGGAGACGTGGCGCAAACCCTGTCCTCTGAAAATGCGCGGTCAATAACGTGTGCGTGCCATGATCACGGATGTCAAGAAGGTACGAACCATCAGCGTCGCGGTTACCCTCGGTTCCCCATACGAATGAAGTTTTCATTTTCGTCAGATCACTTTGCACCTATTAAAGGTGCTACAGTGAACTAGAGTCAACGGCATGCACAGGGCGTTCGGCATTTTGTGTCGTGATGCACTCACCGTGGTTTTCAGACATCGCTTTAGATGTCTATGAATGCGTATGGCGTTGAAGCTCCATTTAAATAATGTGACCAGATTCTTCCGGCGCCAAAGCGGGAGGGGAGGACGAAATGAGTGGAGGGTGGGTGAAGGATGTCGGACATAGAACTTAAGTTTTACATTTATTCCATGTTTATCTCAGGAGACCTTCCGCCAAGCTATTCAGTGAATTTGCACTTCAATTTCGGAATTATTCAATGCGCTTCGAACACAAGGTGCGTGACAAGCAAGATGGCATGAAGACGGAGTAGCCAGTGCGGGTTAGCTTGGCTATCGAATCTTAGCCATCGCATGCATTGTAATACATTGTAGCTGATCGAGAAAACATACAAGCCGAAAGTGGTCGTGTATTCTATGAGAGGTGCCATTTGATAACGGGTTCGGAAAACGGACCGTTCGCTTTACGAGCCGTTATAATATCGTGGATGCAGCTGATTTCCTTGTGCTAGTATTTAACTTTGCCGCCTGTCTCACAAGTCTTCAAAGTGGCTCCAACACACTCGAGAAAAGTGAACAACCGATTTGGCACCACACTGCAGGCATATCTGGACAACGCGGGCTCCGGAGAGACGCCGGGACAAAACACCGTCCCGCGTGTCATCCGTGGGACAGCGGGACGACGGCGTTAAAAGAGGGACATGTCCCGTTTGGTGACATTATACATTTAAAGCGACACCTTATTTGGCTCCTCTCCCCACTTCTCGTGAATGGCTGCCACGCCTAGTAAGCAGGGCCGATACCAAGACAGGGTGCTGGCTTCGTGGGGCCGACCCTGGTACCAGCGCACGACACGTGTGACTTCGCGATAGCTTAAAGTGGTTTGCAACGGGCGTCGACCCTGGAGGCAGTGCAGTGTCGCGGCACCCACACGCCCCATAGCCTTAGCCAACGGAGCTAACCAATAAGAATGGCCCCAGCAGCATACCTTGGCAGGCAAGCTACTGCTTGACTTTGACTATCGTCCTGCACTGCGCATCAAGTCCATCCACCTCGCAGCTCGTAAGCCGCAAGATGGATGGTTCTTCGCTAGAATAGCACCAGCGCTCTCCTCCCCCCCCCCCAACCCCAGCCTCCCCTTTTTTCTTTTCTTTCTTTTTCTGCTTCTTCTTCTTTTTTTAGCATGCAGATGCGCTTTCAAAAAAGATAGAAACCGGGGAATTATTCGAGCACCCGGTTCTGTTGAAAAAGAAGCAGATCGCGGTAACTTCTTGGCACTCACACCTCCTGTATTACGTTTTTTTTTTTTTTTTTTTTGCAATGTCGTTCTTGCGAGGTTTTTTGAGAAGCCCTTGCAGTGTCCTCGAGGGCTTCGTCCGGCGGCGGTGGATTACAAGCAGATCGAGGAGGGAAGGAGTAAAAAGAAAAAGAAAAAGGTGGGGGGGGGGGGGGAAGGGAGCGGGTCTCTGGCTGCGTCCAGTCTGTCGCCGTCTCGGGGTATCGTCTAGCCAGCGCTCCGTGTGGCGCGTCTCCAAAAAACAGGAAGCAACCGGATTGCGCCAAAGCTCGCCAACGCGTGCGCCTGTGAAAGCCGCAGAGCAAATGCACAAAAACAAAGGAGGTCTGCGCTGGGATTACGTAAGAATAGAAGAAAGGAGCGCGGAGGGGGGGGGGTCGTAAAGAATGAAACGTGTTTTGTGAGAAACTCCTCGACACGGCGCTCTTCGAGCCGCGAATGATGCACGAGAGAAAGCAAAGCACAAGCCCTTTCTTCACACGCTTGAACTCCACCAAGGGCGGAACGTTGTTTCGTGTGTGCTTTTTTATTCTTTTCGTATACGCCTAATGGCTCCCGGACGGAATCGTTCGGAGCAATTTTCACTGACCGTTGTGAACACCGGAAGCGTAACAAATTGTAACAGCAAGTCTTGGTTTTACCTTTAGACTGGGTACACAACCGAGCTTGACTGAGCACGAATGAGTGCATTTGGGTTTGCATCTTACGACTGTATACACTGAGGAGGCCCGCCGCACAGTCATGAAATGCTTGGTGAGCTTGCAAGCCGCCTCCTATTGTGCGATTAACAATGCAACTTATTGGACAACAACGCGTGGCATTGTCCTTTTCCTGCAGGCCACACGATCGCTTCTGCCATCGCGAGGAGACACAAGGATTATATTACGGTATTTGTATCAGCGTTTCTTTGGTTTCTGTCGACTATCAACCATATACTAATCGAGAACCTATATTGAGAGTCCACCTTCAATAATACATACTTCTGAAAACAGAATCCTCGGATAGGGGATAGCTTCCGGTCTTATAAGTTGTCAATTTCTTTTCCTGTTCATCTGCATTGCTTTCTCGTTACATTACACTGCCTTATTTCTCTTATTATTAGTTTGCACCTTTCCTTCTGCATCGGCTTTTCTGTTGAGTATGTGTGGGATATGTTCTTCCAGAGGGGGTAGCAGTGTCCGTCCAGCCGTAGGGTATGTGCATGTGACGCTATAGGCACGTGAACATTCTCGGCCAATCCTCTGGGAGCAAGCACAACAAGAGGCAAGAAGTGGAGAAGTCAGCAACAGAAAATGGAAAAAGTCAGCTGTAGAGAAGTGAGGAAGTCGGCATCAAAAGTAGCGGAGTGTGGAGAAAGAAGTGAAATGGACAGAGCGGGACCAGAGAGCTCATTGAATGAGGAGCGTTGAGCAGGCAGAGTTAGTGAGAGAGTAAAAACTCTATTGAAAATAAATACGCACGATTGTTGGGGCCCCTATTCCACGGCCCCACTGGCACGAGCGGATCTCTTGGCTTGGTCCAGACGAGCCAATTGGCTCTCCCGGCCCTCATACGCCTAGTCTTCATCAGTGGATGTTTGTGTATTATGAGGCTGTCTACATTCGGAGGGCTCCTGGGGCGCTCCCATGTGATGTGTTTTAGTGTGGGTGTGTCTGTGCACCACGGGCACACGTCAGTGAACCTCGTGGGGTGTATTCTGTGTAGGTAGTGCAGGTTTGGGTATGTATTCGTCTTAATACGACGCCAGTCCCTCTCCTGTTGGCTGTTTAAATTCGAGTGAGGATGTTCAAAACGGCTCCGCTCCTGCCTTTGCTGTAGGAGGATGTCACGAGAATTCGGTGGAAGGTCGTCGCAAGGCCACGTTGTTGCTAGCACGTCTAATCCTCAAGCAATACGGTCTGCCCTCCCGTTTCCTGCCAGTCCCTCGCTTGCCGGCCACCATATGATAGTGCGGTGCCCTTCTAGTTGATTGCCTAAAATTTTGATTACTGACTGGGATGCCGTTCGATTTAGAAACAGGCGGCAAGCCGTTTGTGAGTCGAATAATATGATCATATGAATTGGTTTTGGGCTCGGCGTCCTGAACGGCCAAGGCTATCGCTGCAGCCTCTGCCATGCATGCCGAGGTGGTTTTGAAGGATGCTGTTATTATGTTGTTCTGACACGTAGAGACTATGGTGAATCTGTCAGGCAGAGAAGTGAAGAGCTGCAATGCTTGTCGCATTAACGTCGACATTGATCGTAAGCTGAATGCCCTTTTCATTTTTTCATTAAGACTGCATATATATATATATATATATATATATATATATATATATATATATATATATATATATATATATATATATATATATTGTAGCGGGTAATATGCATGTGGCACAGTGCGGACTGCCACCGCTGCGGCGCGAGACCTGAGCTCGGGCTGTTGATGCGAAGCGCTAGGACTCGTGATCTAGAGCTACCTGCGATCCCTCGAACGAGCTATAATAAACCCCATTTCATTTGGTGGAGCTGCGGGGTAACCTTGAAAACTGGAACTCCGAAGCCGGACGCTACCGACTGCTGCGACCATGCCTGACGAAACCACCCAGGAAGATACACCACAGCCTCCGACGGTCATCGTTTCCGGTGCATTGCGCCAGCGTGCTCCTGCCATCTTTAGCGGCACCGATGATCATGACGTGGAGGATTGGTTGTCATCTTACGAACGGGTGAGCCAGCATAACAAGTGCGACGACGTCACCAAGTTGCACAACGTGCTGTTTTACTTAACCGGCGTCGCGAACCTCTGGTTCCGAAACCACGAACACGATTTCACAACGTGGAGCAGATTCAAGACAAGTTTCACAGATGTGTTCGGGCGCCCCGCTGTGCGCAAGCTTCGCGCAGAACAACGCTTACGGGGGCGCGCGCAACATCACTGTGAAACGTTCGCAAGTTACATCGAAGATGTCATTGACCTGTGTAAGCGCGTGAATCCGTCAATGGCGGAACAGGACAAGATAAAACACATTATGAAATGCATTGATCAGGACGCATTTCAAATGTTGTTAGCGAAGGATCCACGTACCGTCGCCGAAGTTATCAATTTGTGCCAAAGTTTTGACGAGCTACGGAAACAACGCATCTTAGCTCGGCGCCCACCGCCTACGGAAGATTCGTTAGCAGCATTGGTTATTGGCGACAACCACACAACTTTGCTGACGCAAATAAAAGAATTTGTGCGCGAGTAGGTCGCGCGACAGCTCTTAATTTTGCCGACCACGGAGAAGCCTTCTCAATATTTGGCTCCAGCGATCCGACAGGTAATTCAAGAGCAAGTGACCGAAGCTCTCCCACCTCCGTGTCAGCCGGCTCCCATAGCCGCGCCTCTGACGTATGCTGAAGCCGTTGCACGGGCGCCTCGTCTGCCGGGATTCTCTCCTCCGCCTTCAGCGCCTCTCCAGGCGGTGTTCTCTCATCCGCCTTCGCCTCGCCAGCCGGTGGCTCCCTTTTTCAGCGCACAGCAGCAAGGTACAAATCTTTGGCGCACTGCTGACAACCGCCAAATATGCTATGCCTGCGGTACACCGGGACATGTAGCGAGCTTCTGCCGCCGGCGCTTGCCGGCCTTCGTGGGCACCGCGCGACCACTCAGCTCCGGCTTCCGACCATTCCGTATGCCTCAGCGACCACCCGGAAGTCTACGCTGCTGATGACATACCAGCACCGCAGTCACAGCTCTACGGTACTCGTGGCTCGCCTTCCCCTCGTCGGCGCTCACTCTCATCCATGCGTCGTAGGCCCAGTGCCAGCACTACTGAGGCGGAAAACTGATTTCCACAGTTCTTGAGGCACGAACTGCGTCGTCGTTGGAACGTCAAAGTCCTAGTTTTTCCCCCGCTAACGTTATTGAAGTGTCCGTTGATGGCATCAAATGTCTTGCGCTCGTCGATACAGGTGCTGCTGTATCCGTGATTAGCGAGAAACTTTGCCGCGAATTACGGAAAGTGACCATGATGCCTTCGGTACTATTGCTTAGAACAGCCAGTGCACAAGTTCAGCCAGTCGCTATGTGCACTGCCAGGGTGCTGATTCGAGACATTTTGTATTCGATTGATTTCTTTGTGTTAACTTGTTGCTCCCACGATGTGATTCTCGGTTGGGATTTTCTGTCGCGCCATCACGCCGTCATTGATTGTGCACGTGCTGAGGTTCAGTTCTCCGTTCTGTGCGATTTGCCATCTCACGACTTTCAAGTTCAGGATGTTACCAGGATCTGTGTAGCTTCAGATACTGACCTTCCCCCTCACAGCGCGGTATTTGTCCCTCTTTCGTGCGCATCGCTTGCCGAAGCGACGGTCATGTTTTCACCCGCTGTCGTCTTCATTCGCCGCCAGCCTATATTGTTGCCTTTCGCCCTCTTCACGGTTCACCATGGGGCTGCGGAAATACTGATTTCTAACCCAAATTCGTGCACTTTGGCTTTGCACTCTGGCGAGACTATCGGTACCATCCAGACTGTGGACGCTGACGTTATTGTGCATTTTCCTGTTCCCGACGACGTGGATACTGCCAACGTAACAGCACTGGCACCCCATGTGCCATCTAACCGAGTATCACCGGATGTTTTTTGTCGCTCTATTGCCGATGACCTCGAGCCGACACAACGTGAGCGGCTTATTACTCTTTTAAATGATTTTTACGCCTCTTTTGACTGCAACCAAGCATCATTAGGCCGCACAAGTACCGTCTCTCACCACATTGATACGGGACATCACGCACCATTACGCCAGCGTCCGTACCGCGTGTCATCCACCGAGCGTCGTGTCATCGCCGAGCAAGTTGAAGACATGCTTAAACGTGGTGTTATCAAGCCATCCTGCAGCCCTTGGTCGTCTCCCGTAGTACTCATTAGGAAAAAAGATGGCTCGATTCGTTTCTGTGTGGACTATGGTCGCCTCAACAAGATTACACGAAAAGATGTCTATCCTCTACCGCGCATAGATGACGCCCTGGATTGTCTTCATGAAGCCGAATTCTTTTCTTCTTTGGACTTGCGTTCGGGCTATTGGCAAGTGCCAGTGGATGAATCCGAACGCTCGAAGACAGCTTTCATTACGCCTGATGAACTGTATGAGTTTACAGTAATGTCATTCGGCCTCTGTAATGCACCTGCGACATTCGATAGGATGATGGACAATATTCTACGAGGCCTCAAATGGAAGACGTGCTTGTGTTATTTAGACGACGTGGTAGTTTTCTCCCCTGATTTCACCACTCACCTCTCTCGTCTACGCGAAGTCCTTACTTTCCTTACCACCGCCGGCCTTCAACTTAACTTGAAAAAGTGCCGCTTCGGAGCCCGCCAGCTGACCATACTTGGCCATGTCGTGTCCAAAGACGGCGTCCTTCCCGACCCTGACAAACTTCGTGCTGTCGCAGAATTTCCGCGGCCGACTACAGTGAAAGAGCTCCGAAGTTTTGACGGTCTTTGCTCTTATTTTCGATGCTTTGTGCGCAATTTTGCCTGCATCATCGCTCCCCTGACGAAGCTCCTGGCTGGCCCTGGTGACCTTCGCGACTGGACTCCGGCATGTGACCAAGCCTTCACCACTTTGCGTCGTCGGCTTACCTCACCGCCTGTTCTACGCCACTACGACCCGAGTGCACCGACTGAAGTTCATACGGACGCCAGCGGCCTTGGTCTTGGAGCCGTCCTTGCACAACGGAAGCCTGGCTTTTCAGAATATGTGGTTGCATATGCGAGTCGTGCTCTCACGAAGGCAGAATCCAATAATTCTGTCACGGAAAAAGAATGTTTGGCTATAGTTTGGGCCTTAAACAAATTTCGCCCTTACTTGTATGGCCGTCCGTTCGACGTTGTGACAGACCACCACGCGCTCTGCTGGCTTGCGTCACTGAAAGACCCGTCGGGGCGTCTTGGACCTTGGGCTCTTCGGCTCCAAGAATTTGGCATTCGCGTAATTTATCGGTCCGGGCGCCAACATTCTGATGCAGATGCATCTCCCGTTCGCCCATGCGATCCGACGAAACGCCACCTTCATCCATATAGTGCCCGGTTGCTACGCTTGCTCTTACTGACATGCCGTCTGAACAGAGAAAAGATCCGTGGATTGTGTCTCTCATTGACATTCTTAGCAGTTCTTCAACGTCTACATGCCCTCGAGCCCTTCGTCGCCAAGCCACCCACTTCGTGCTACGGGACGCCATCTTGTACCGCCGAAACTATCAGCCAGGCGGTCGCAAATGGCTGCTAGTCATCCCTCGCCATTTGCGTTCCGACGTATGCACGTATTTCCATGCAGACCCATAACAAGCTCATGCTGGCATCCTGAAAACCTACGAGCGGCTCCGCCAGCGGTACTACTGGCGCGGCATGTATTCTTATGTCCGCAAATACATTCGGTCATGCGCAGCCTGTCAGCGACGCAAGACATCTTCTCATACGACAGGCCCTCTGCAACCTTTACCGTGTCCTGCACGTCCTTTTGATCGGGTTGGCATTGACCTTTATGGGCCTCTTCCATGCAGTGCTAACGGAAATCGTTGGATAATTGTCGCAGTAGACCACCTGACAAGATATGCTGAAACTGCTGCACTTGCATCGGCTGCTGCTCGCGACGTCGCCGTGTTCATATTACGGCATTTCGTCTTACGGCACGGCGCACCGCGAGAACTGCTCAGTGACCGAGGCCGTGTCTTCTTGTCCGAAGTTATTAATGAGCTACTCGCCGCGTGCCGCACTATTCACCGCACCACTACGGCGCATCACCCACGGACAAACGGTCTAACGGAACGATTCAACCGCACTCTTGGGGACATGCTCACCATGTATGTTGCGTCTGATCATTCCAACTGGGACGATGTCCTCCCTTTTGTGACGTACGCATACAATACCGCCGTTCAGGCTACCACAGGCTTCTCTCCATTTTTCCTTCTTTATGGACGTGAACCATCCACTACCCTCGATACCGTACTACTATATCACCCGGATGCCTCTGAATTCACCCCTCTTTCCGAAGTTGCTCGCCATGCTGAAAAGTGCCGCCAACTGGCTCGCTCGTTCACGTCACATACCCAAGGAATCCACAAAGATCGCCACGACAACGATCAGCCCACACAGTCCTTCGCCGTGGACTCTCACGTCTGGCTTCGGCTGCCCTTCCAAGGTCCAGGCCTCAGCCCAAAGCTTGCTCCGAAATATCAGGGTCAGCACCGGATCGTCGAGTGTACATCGCCTGTGAATTATGTCGTCGAACCGGTGACACCATCTTCGGACAAACGCCGCCGGGGCCGCGAGACCGTTCACGTCAGCCGCCTGAAGCCGTACCACGACCCCCTTATCGTGTCATCACCTTAGGTCGCCAGGATGGCTCCTCTTCGCCGCGGGGGAAGTTATAGTGGGTAATATGCATGTGGCACAGTGCAGACTGCCACCACTGCGGCGCGAGACCCGAGCTCGGGCTGTTGATGCGACGGGCTAGGACTCGTGATCTAGAGCTACCGGCGATCCCTCGAACGAGCTGCAATAAACCCCATTTCAATATATATATATATATATATATATATATATATATATATATATATATATATATATATATATATATATATATATATATATATATATATATATATATATACACTGCCTTTAACGGAAAGATGTTTGCATAGCAATGTAGGCCTGAAACGCCGCAAAACGAATGGTGCGAAACGAAACGATAGTATAGGCCATGAACGCAGACCTCGTCGCTGGCACAAATTAGCTTCCTTCAGCGCAGTCACACACACACACACACACACACACACACACACACACACACACACACACACACACACACACACACACACACACACACACACACACACACGCACACACACACACACACACACACACACACGCACACACACGCACACACACACACGCACACACGCACGCACACACACACGCACGCGCGCGCAAAGGGAAAAGAAAAAGAGAAAAAGAAACGGAAAGAAAAAACGAACAAGATCATCACTTCCGAAGCGGAGGAAGTGGTCTTAGTCCTTGAACCACGATCGAGGTCATCGGCCGTCAACTCCCATGCTGAACAGCTGTGCAGTCAATGATTGGGCTATTTATGAACTGGGAAGGAGCCACACCGAAGGCCGAGACTTACGCACGGCATTGCGCACATTGTGTACACATCTATAATAGCCCCATCGCAATGTAAATACGCCATTCGGGACCTATCGAAAGGAGCAGGACTGTATATGCGATTTCCTCCTCCGATATGAACTAGTATAGCCGGTCTCGTTCGTCGCGAAAGCGTCAATCGTATGTCCCTGTGCGTGTGTAGTCTACAGCTGCGAGGACATCCGCGGCCTGTTCTCTTTCTATTTTCTTTGTCGATCGTGATGTAGCGCACGACGTATATGTAAGTAATTGGCGGGTGGAATGCCGACTCCGCAAATTCGTGGCCACGGCTGTACCCTACGCCCTTCATCAGCGCAACGGCTGCAGCAGAGAACGGCGTCGACGAGGTCAGCGCAGCCCTGGCGCAGCCATTAATACGACACCGTGTGGCCTGCGTCACGGTCAACGCCGTCCGCTCGCACGCTGTCGCTTGAAATGCGCCCCCCTCAGCCATCGCGGCGCTCGGTTTCCGTCCCTTTCAGGCCTGCCGACAGACTGGCGCCGTCGACGGTCGCCGCTTGTGACGCGCAGACGTCCGCTGCCTCCGGTGTGTGTACACTGTCGTCGAATGCATCTGCTTGCGCGGGCACCGCGAGTGGTAAAGGTTCGGTTCCCGGTTGTTCGGAAGCGAACAACGAAGGTGTGTGCAATTCGATTTTCTCTTTAATGGCTAATATTTCGGAAGGATTTGCCACAAGTCATGGGGAGTAAAATAAAAAAATAAAAGCTTGTAACTCTGCATTGTGCAGGAATTGCAGCAAGGTCTCTGCAAACGTATTCGCCGTTACCCAACGACTGTAGTTTGCAGGTACGTCTGGCTTCCGTGGGGCCTTTCTTAAGGACTTAAATATGATCGCCCACTTTCTTGAGCACAACTAAAGCGGGTGTCGAGAGATAGAGAGAGATACAAACTAGAGAAAGGCAGGGAGGTTAACCAGAGTTAAAGCCTCCGGTTTGCTTCCCTGCACTAGCATCTGACGTTGCCACATGAGCCGAGCACTTACCAGGCGAATTCCAGATAGACAGCCACTCAGTACCGAAACCCACGGAGATCAAGATCCTAGGGCTGTATATCCCGCAGGGGCGACAGAACACCACCACTATGAAGAAGCTTACAACATCCACCGAGCAAATCTTCCGGATGATGCACCGTATCAGAAATAAACACCATGGCATGAAGGAAAGGGACGCCATCCGCTTAGTGCAGGCTTTCGTGATTTCTCGGGTAATGTGCGGGACGGCATTCCTTAACCTCTCCAAGTCGGAGATTGAAAAGTTGAAGACACTGATCCAGAAGGCCTACAAGACGGCACTGGGGCTACCAAACTCCACGCCAACGGCAAAGCTCATGGCTCTAGGAGTACATAATACCCTCAAAGAGATGTGGGAAGTACAATGCCTCTCACAACTCAATAGGCTCGCACTCACAAAACCAGGTAGAGATCTGCTCGAAAAGATCCATATTAATCTGCCCTATACGATAGACCAAAGGGAAGAGGTACCACGTGATGTGAGGAGACGCATCAACGTGTACCCCATTCCGCGGAACATGCATCCCGCATATAACATTGAAAGGAGAAAAGCAAGAGGGGAAGCCCTGCAGAAGAAATGGGACGAGCAACCTAACACCCTCTATGTGGACGCCGCAGGGCCAAAGAATGGAGTGATGACTATTGTGGTCTCACCGCCTTCAGGATCGATGGTGAATTGCGCTTCGATGAAAACATCCAACCCCACTCACGCAGAGGAAGCAGCTATTGCATTAGCTATAGCATCTAACCCCAACGCCGATGTGCTCACTGACTCCCAGAACGCCTGTCGCAACTTCAATAATGGATTAATTCACAGGTCAGGGTTGTCATTGCTGACTAAACATCCACCCAGCCAAGCCTCAGTAATCTGGTTTCCCGGTCACCTGGAACTACGAGGAGGAAACGAAGCCGCTCACAGGCATGCCCGAGCTCTTCTATACCGGGCGTCTCCCCCTGATGACCGTGAAGAGTTCTGGGACCTAACTGCTTTAGCAGTGTATGCTGATAATCTCGCACCATACAGAACAGCCAGGAAGGAGTACCCAACACCACATAAGTCCCTCAATAAGTTGGAAGAGAACACTCTTAGGAGACTACAAACTAATACATACCCAACACCAGCAAAGTTACACCAGTGGTACCCTACACTATATACTCCCCGCAATGCCCACACTGTGGAGAGGTAGCTAACCTCTACCACATGGTGTGGGCTTGCCAATTTAATCCCATAGTTGACCCCATTCCAAATCCCTCAAAAGAGTAGTGGGAGGCTATTCTGCTCAGCGATTATCCTGACCGTCAGCACTGGCTGGTGGGGAGGGCCAGCGCAGCAGCAGTAACCAGTGGGCTACCGGAATAGGCGGCCCACCCACGAGTTCTACGAATATCCTGCAAATAAAGATGTTTTCAATCAATCAATCAATCAATCAATCCGAAGAGCCGCGGAGGCCGCATTTAGGTGGGGCGAAATGCAAGAATGTCCGTGTACCGTGCATCGAATGCCCGTTAAAGAACCCCATGGAGTCTAAATTAACCCGAAGTCCCCCACTACGATGTGCCTCCTAAGCATATCGTTGTTTTAGCACGCAAAAGCCCGGAATTTTTTTTATTTCCAAATTTAGGAAAACGGGGCGCTAAAGGAAAACCACCAAATAAATTGATATTGCCAGCGTATTTCTGAAAGCATTTATTTGCACTGTCTTGGTCACTTACTTGGTGGGCAGAAATCAGTGGAGGATCATTGTTAAAGGCAAATGATAGTTTACCAGCACACCTGCCGGTGTATGCTGCTGGGGTCACATACTGATTAAATCAATTATTTAATGTTATGCAGTGTGCGAAGGTTGCGATGTACCACTGGCTCTAAGGCTAGCCTGCGTTACAAACCAAATTAACACACTTGTGCGGATGCATATCGTGCATTGGCATCGGCCCTCCGAGCCCCCGCATACACAGTACTCCAGAGACTACTGCACTGTCTCAGGAATCGTCCCAGTTTACCCGGCCAAACAGTTGTCCTGGAGAAAAAAGAAAAAAAAAGAAGGCTGAAGAAAGAGAGCGAGAGACAAAGAAGAAGCTTCTCTTTAAAGTGACAGAAGACCACACATTCCACGCTTTTATTTGACGTTATAGAACATTTCCAGCGCTTTCAAAGAGAGGAACGGAACTGGTCAGAACGTAACGCTGGAAGTATACAATAATCTTTGTTGTAGTTATTTATACACGCTACAGACCAACACTTTGGTCCAAGCAGGAGGGCCAAAAGAAAGCGCTAAATCAATGACAACAATGGCAGTGCTAAAACAATGGGAGAACACTAGCCCTAACTAACAACTAAGAGCCTTCGTTTGGTATATTCACTGTTCCTGGAGCATGTCGAGTTTGTTGATGGTATTGGCCTCGAGCTCCACCACTGGAAAAGCTGGCGCCACCGTCGGCGTGACGTGCTAGGAGGGATCACGTGGACATAGCGGCCGCGTCGGCTGCTTCGGGCGCGCCGAAGCGAGCTGAAAACGAGTTTAATTTCCCTCGTACGCTGCGGTCCTCATTTAGTGGCGAAATTTTCTCGCTTCGAGTGTCTCCTTTACAACGCTTCAAAGCACTCCAATAGGTAGTGGCTGCCTTTGAAGGCGCGCAACATGGTAGGCTACTGCTCGGTTCCGCAGGGCCGGACGCACGTAACGGAGACCGGTGTCAGCCTTATTCACACGTACCGCAGGACAAGAAGCTGCGTGAAGCTTGGCTCGCGAAACATAAAACCGGCAAACAGTCATCGGCTACAACTCGGGTATGCAGGAAGCACAGATGCGAGGAAGATTTCTGCTACGTCGCCCGGTCTGCGATGTTCTGAAAACGCGCACTGAGACGCTCGCCCGAGTCCGCTGCCCGACTAATGTCATGACGGTTTGGTCTATGAACTTGTCGATGCTATAGATACTCGCCAGTTCAGTGGAGTGGAAAGGCAGCGGTAAGAAGCAAATTTTAAAAAAGCATGGCATATGGTCATGTTTGTGTTATGAATTAACGCACTCGATTACAAAAAAGGAGCAGCGAGAAATTGCACGCTGAGAACACCGATAAACATACAGTGCGACGCAACTCGAGAAATAATATTGAAAGGTCAAAGAATTTAGAAGAAAAAAAAAGATTGAATCGTGGCGACGGCACATCACAGTCCCAGTAGGCGTCGAAGTTTCTACAATGAAATTATTTTTGAACAGCTCTGATAGCGCCCACGCAACAATGGTTGCTTGTATACTGTCAAATACTCATATTGTGCAACCTAAAGCTCATGACACGGTGCGAAAACGCGCGCGCGGAGACAGCGAAACAGTGCGCGGACAAGCATGCAGACGCGCAGTCGGTCGCTGCGAATCTGCGCGATCGCTGCATTGAGGCTTCGTTCTATTACGCTATATTTAGTTATACAAACACTATAAGAACATATTTCACATAGTTTGCTCTCAGCGTTTACCTACCTTTCACGCAAGAAGCCGGTTCGGGAGACTTCATCGCGGCGACCGCGCGCAGTGGCATTCACTGTACGTATTCGGTAAGGAGAGAGCGTCTGTAAATGATTGTGTGCTTTCAGTTTGCCCACGATTATTATTTAGACAGTAAGAAACTTCTCTCGTTTCGAAAGTACTTATAGAAATGTCCGGGAGAGCTCGCGCGTGGTGTTTTCAGTGAGCGCTGACAGCAAAACCTATGAGGAGCGCGCCGCATGATCCCTCATACTACGCCAGCGAGGCGCTTCCGATAGATGGCGACTCCGTAACTCCTCGCCGCCAATAGTAGGTAGCGCTGGTGTTACTGTAAGGGTCATGAGCTCTTTCTTTCTTTCAGTCTTTATTAAATGTACAACATTAGTTATATATAGTAGAATATGTCGAGAGAGGTACCGAGGTTCCAAACCGTTGTCAGGAGCTCTTATCTTAATACAGTAAGAAAGTATTATATATTACCTGATTTATTGATCACGATATTGCTGATCACCAACCAGCTATAAACCAACTGCACGCTACTTCACTTTGTAAGGAAGACACTGTAACGCTTTAAGAGCTTACCGGTTAAGCATCACGGCGGCTGCACAATCGGCCAAAAGTTAGGCACCGTGACTTAGGCGCGCAGTATAGTAGTTCGCACAGCTTGAGTCACTGCCCTAAAATGCGACGAAGTAGCGGCACGAAAACAACTGATTCACCTGCTGTCTGCGTGTATGTCGACGTCCTTCTGAGCCACCGACAGTGCCTTCAATCAACGGGCCCGGAAGTGTAAGTGTACTCGATGTAACCGAGCACTTCCAGTTCTGATCGCGTTTAGTTCTTCGTCATCTGCTGACTTGACAATATTTGGCTGCGTAGTTGAATGCACAAGTGGCATAAAGGCCAACAGCATTCGCGGGGCCAGATCCAGCTTTCCTGTTTTGAGCAACGTTTAATGAGGACACTCGCGTCTTCTCCTATAGCAATATACTGGTATACGAGGAAACGATACTGAAACACTCTCTCGTGGATTGAATGTAGCATTTGTGGGTTGTCATATTGTCAGGGCGACCATGTTTCCGCCGAGTACCAGGCAAATCGGACTCGCCGCATTTAACGACCGTATTTTCGTGAAAGCATGTCAGGGTGTAAAGGGAGAAGGAGGAATTTAAGTCAATCGCTGTGTGTTATTTTAATACTATACAACTAAATGCAATGCCTACAATGGTGTTTACTTTCATCCTTTACGCAGTGTTGCGTTTCGCCTGCGACACGTGGTTTTGCCGGCGCGACTGCGGCGGGGCGGCGGACATTTTGGCCCGATCGTCGTCGCCGCAACACTCATCGCCAGGTGTTTCCAGGCGCGACTGCGGCGATGCGACCGCCTAGGGATCTCATTCCAGTCATTGTGCCCGAAACAGGCGATGCCAAAGCAGGGATCTCATTCCAGTTATTGGGCCCGAAACAGGCGATGCCAAAGCAGGGATCTCGTTCCAGTCATTGTGCCCGAAACAGGCGATGCCAAAGCAGGGATCTCATTCCAGTTATTGGGCCCGAAACAGGCGATGCCAAAGCAGGGATCTCGTTCCAGTCATTGTGCCCGAAACAGGCGATGCCAAAGCAGGGACCATCCTCTCATTACAGTCATTGTGTCCGACCGGCAGCGCCACGACAGGGTGCTACGAGATCGTGCTCGACATGGTGCTACGGCATCGCTACGACAGTGTGCGTCACCATTAGCCCATTGTACATTCACGTGCTCGTCTTTTGAGGGGTTCCTTCTTGCCCTCAACTGCGAGAGTATAAAAACAGCTGCCCCCGGACGCCAAAAGGAGGGCTCCGATTTCTTCTGTTGAGTGAAGTGCTCTCCCGTCTCTCTACTTCGGTCAAACCTGACCACCAACTCTTTGCGATGTTAAAATAAACAAGTTGTTTCGTTGTTACCAGTCGACTCATGCTTTGCCGGGACCTTCGGATGCTTCCAGTTGTACCCCAGGCCGCCAGGCCAACGCTACCCTTGGGGCTTGCGACCCAGGTACAACCACGGGCGTCAGCGCCGAGTTCCCAACGGATCGCTCCAGTGTCGCGACCCAAACATCTGGTGGCAGCGGTGGGATCGCCTCCGACTTCAAACAACTGTCTGCCTGCGGTGAGATCGCGACAACGGAGGCCAGCAGCAAAGAGATGCAGTTGACTGTATGCTGAGCAGCTCAACGACGATCCGGGAGCAGTGCAACGAGCCCTGTGTGACGACTGGTTGCCTGCAGCGGAACGACTGCGCGGAATTCCTGCCTGCGAGGTTTGGTGAGTGCGGGACTTTCTTCTTCTGAGCTTTGCCAGGCTTTTTGTTAGTGTCAGAAACAGAGCTGGTATTTGTGGTTGTCGTTGCTGCCGGGTTAGTTTGCGGCAAGACAATAGTAAGCAGTAGAGAAAGCAGCATTCAGAGCAGCCATGGATTTGAAGTCGTTGCGCAAACCGAAATTGTTGGAGCTTGCAAGAGAGTTGGGTCTGGATGTCTCAGACAAACTAAGAAAACCTGAACTGCTAAAGGCTATTCTTGAGTTAGAGGCTGAGGATGACGAGCTGTCGGAATGCCTTGAGACTATTGAAGAGAGGGAGACTGCAAAAAGACAGGAGCGCGAACTTAAAGAACAAAAAGAGAAAGAAAAAGAAGAGCGTGACCATCAACACGCTTTGGAAATGAAGCGTCTCGAGATAGAGATGGAACGCGCTCGTAATGGAAGTCAGGCACACGGTGCAGGAGAACGCGTATTGTTCAAAATGACTGACCTAATGCGGCCGTTTAAGCTTGGAGAGGACATTGGTTTGTTCCTGGTTAACTTTGAGCGAACGTGCGAGAAGCAGGGGTTCTCTCGGGAAACGTGGCCACAGCGCTTGCTCACTTTGTTACCCGGCGAGGCGGCCGACGTAGTCGCTCGCTTGGATAGAGAGGAGGCAGAGGATTTCGACACAGTGAAATCGAGTCTTCTAAAAAAGTACCGGCTGTCTGCGGAGGCGTTCCGTCGGAAGTTTCGGGAAAATGAGAAAGGCAGAAGTGAGTCATATACAGAGTTTGCGTATAGGCTTATGTCGAACATGCAGGAGTGGCTCAAAGAAGAGAAAGCGTTTGGTGACCACGATAAAGTTCTGCAGTGTTTCGGGCTAGAACAGTTTTATAGTCGGTTACCGGAGAACGTGCGATACTGGGTCTTGGATAGGCCAGACGTGAGTACGGTGGCTAGAGCCGCTGAGCTAGCCGAGGAGTTTGTGACGCGTCGAGCTCGCGGAGCTAAGGACGGTCAAAAGGGTGAATTTGGCTCGAAGTTTGAGAGGCCGAAGTTCACGCCCATGAGATTAAAGGGGGACACGCGTAGTGAGGATGCGAGTGAAAGCAGTCCGACCAAACGTAAAGAGACGGCGGCAGCCAAACGCAGAAAGCGGTTCGAGATGAGGCGAGCGGGCGTTTGTTATACGTGCCAGAAGCCGGGTCACTTTTCGGCGCAGTGTCCGGAAACAACACCAAAAGTTGTGTTTTTTTCAATAGGCAGCACTGACGAGAACATGAAGCTTCTCGAGCCTTACATGCGAGACCTCCTCGTAAACGGGAAAGAGTGCCGAGTGCTTCGCGATTCCGCAGCTACGATGGATGTAGTTCACCCGTCTTACGTAGAACCCCATATGTTCACGGGCGAGTGCGCGTGGATCAAGCAAGCCGTGGAAGCTCATAGCGTGTGTCTGCCAGTAGCAAAGGTGCTTATTGAAGGACCTTTCGGAGCGCTTGAGACGGAGGCGGCAGTGTCATCTATGCTGCCACCCCAGTACCCGTACCTATTTTCAAACAGGTCGGATCACCTCCTGCGCGAGAAGGGGCTTTTGTTTGGTGAAGCTAGTGTTCAGGCCTTAACCAGATCGAAGGTTCGGGAGCTCGCTGCAAAGGCGGTAGTTGCGGGGCCGACGTTATCAAACAACGAAAAAGGGTCAGAGGCGCAGCAAGCTGATATTCAGAGCACGCCCGAACTGAATAAACTAGAGTCTGTAACGTTAAAGGCGCCAGATACTGGAGAGGAAACGCCCGACGCGGGAAAGTTAGAAGAGCTATCTACTGATTTGCTCATCGCGCCTACGTCAGACGGACTTGATAGGTTGCTAAAAGTCAGCCGGTCGGCTTTGATAGCCGAGCAAAAAAAGGATGGCAGCCTGGAAAACGTGCGCTGCAATGTCAAAGAAGGTATCGCCAGGAAAACTGCGCGTTTTGTGGAAAGAGGTGGAGTCCTGTACCGGAAGTATCTAGACCGCAGAGGAGTGGAGTTCGATCAGCTGATCGTGCCTCAATGCTATCGCCAGGATCTGTTGCGCTTGTCGCATGGGGGTTCGTGGTCCGGACACCTAGGAGTTAAGAAAACTAAGGACCGTCTCTTGCAAGAGTACTATTGGCCAGGGTGTTTTCGGGACGCAGACCATTTCGTGAGGACATGTGACACTTGTCAGCGGGTGGGCAAACCAGGGGACAAATCAAGGGCGCCGTTGAAATTGGTACCTATCATTACGGAGCCTTTTAGACGGCTCGTTATTGATACTGTGGGACCTCTGCCGGTAACAGCCACGGGGTACAGACACATTTTGACTGTGATCTGCCCAGCGACAAAGTTCCCTGAAGCAGTGCCGCTTAAAGAACTCAGCTCAGTTGAGATAGTCAATGCACTACTGTCCATATTTGCGCGAGTTGGTTTTCCTGCGGAAATTCAATCAGATCAGGGCACAGTGTTTACTAGCGCTTTGACGACAACTTTTCTCGAAAGGTGTGGGGTAAAGCTGCTACACAGCTCAGTGTACCACCCACAGTCGAATTCCGTTGAGAAGCTCCACTCCGTCATGAAGCGCGTGTTGAGAGCGTTGTGTTTTGAACATCGAACTGACTGGGAGCTGTGTTTGCCTGGGGTGATGTTTGCGTTAAGAACCGCGCCGCATGCGGCTACGGGGTTTTCGCCAGCTGAACTGGTGTACGGTCGCTCGCTTCGATCTCCGCTTCGCATGCTTCGAGAATCGTGGGAAGGTAGGGGCGACGACCCAGTCGTGGTGGAGTACGTGCTTAAGCTCCTCGAACGCTTAAGAAGGGCACAGGAGTTGTCAGGTGAAGCAATGACAAAGGCCCAGCAGAGGGCCAAGGTTTATTATGATCGGACAGCCAGGGCCCGTCGTTTTGAGGTTGGCGATGAGGTCATGATATTGCGCACATCGCTAAACAACAAACTAGACGTGCAGTGGGAGGGCCCAGCACGAATTGTTCAGAAACTGTCGGACGTTAACTACGTGGTAAGTCTGCCAGGAAAGCGGAAAGCACAGCAAGTTTACCACTGTAATCTGCTCAAACCTTATAGACCAAGGGAAGCAGTGGTGTGCATGATGGTAAACGTTCCTGAAGAGCTTCCGGTCGAGCTTCCAGGACTAGGCTCAGTGACGAACAGGGAAGACACCGGTCAAGTCATTAGTGACCTTATCAGTAAAGCACCGCTGTCGCCCGAGCAGAAAACCGAACTACACCAGCTATTACAAGAGTTTCAAGGTCTGTTCTCTGAGAGGCCTGGTAGGACTTCGGTACTTACTCATGATATAGAACTTACCTCCCCAGAGCCAGTACGATCCAAGGCGTATCGGGTGTCACCCCGCCAGAGCGATATTATGGACGCTGAGGTAAAGAAAATGCTACAGCTCGGTGTTATTGAGGCAGGTGAGAGTGATTATACATCCCCTTTGATTTTAGTTGAGGTACCGGGCAAGGAACCTCGTCCTTGCGTCGACTACCGCAGGCTTAATTCCATCACTAAGGATCAAATTTATCCGATCCCTAACATCGAGGAGCGCCTTGAGAAAGTTAGTAGCGCTCAGTTTATTTCCACCCTAGATCTTGTCAGGGGTTATTGGCAGGTTCCACTCACAGAAGAGGCTAGTAGGTATGCGGCGTTCATTTCACCAATGGGAACATTCCGTCCTAAAGTGTTGAGTTTTGGTTTGAAGAACGCGCCATACTGTTTTTCAAGCCTCATGGATAAAGTGTTGCGGGGACAGCAAGAATTCGCTTTACCGTATCTAGACGACGTAGCGATATTCTCCGCATCCTGGTCTGAGCATATGGCACACTTGCGGGCAGTGCTAACCCGCCTGCGCGAAGCGGGCTTGACAGTCAAGGCTCCTAAGTGCCAGTTAGCACAGGCCGAGGTTGTCTACCTCGGTCACGTGATTGGTCAGGGTCGTCGCCGCCCCTCTGAAATAAAAGTGGCCGCTGTGCGAGACTTTCCGCAACCGCGCACCAAGACCGATATTCGGTCGTTCTTAGGTGTCGCCGGCTACTATCAGAGGTACATCCCTAGGTACTCTGATATCGCGGCTCCCCTGACGGATGCTCTAAGAAAGACAGAGCCTCAAACAGTCGTCTGGGACGAGACCAAGGAAAGAGCTTTTAGCGCCCTGAAGAGTGCCCTAACAAGCCAGCCTGTGCTACGATCGCCAGACTATACAAAAGGGTTCATTGTTCAGTGCGATGCTAGTGAGCGAGGCATGGGCGTTGTACTGTGCCAACGGGAAAATGGAGAAGTAGAACACCCCGTCCTGTATGCTAGTCGTAAGCTGACCAGTCGTGAGCAGGCGTATAGCGCCACCGAGAAAGAGTGTGCATGTCTCGTGTGGGCCGTTCAGAAATTGTCATGCTATCTAGCCGGCTCGAGGTTTATCATTGAGACGGATCACTGCCCTCTCCAATGGCTGCAGACCATCTCTCCCAAAAATGGCCGCCTCCTGCGCTGGAGCCTCGCTTTACAACAATATTCCTTTGAGGTGCGTTACAAAAAGGGGAGTCTCAACGGTAACGCCGATGGCTTAAGTCGAAGCCCCTAACGTAGGAATCAGCCTCAAAATTGTTTGTTACTGATGTTTTTCTTCCTGAGGCAGGATTTTTTTTTAACATATTGCTTTTGTTTAGTGTTTCAAAGTGATGATATGCTTTCTAGTGCAATTTTTCAATTTGTGGACGCGTTCTGAGTGATGCTAGACTACTGTAAGGAACTAGGCAGTGGTATAAAAAGGGGAAAGAGCCTGGCAGGGCTTAGTGAGGGTTGTGCCGTGCTTGCTGACTGAGCGGTTGAGTTTCAGCGTAGTTCTAACGCTTGCCGGGAACGAGAACAAAAATGTGAACTCTCCCGAAGTCACTTTGCAGTGTCCCGTGCGAACCTGAACAAGAGAACGAGGCCTTCTCTGTGCGCTGCGCTCAAGAAACGTCGAGGGACGCCCGACTTCGATTATGAGCATCATCGAGCGACATCCCTCCGGACAGCGGATGCAGTCCCCTGTCCATCGGGATCTCCTTCCCCCGGCGGGGCGGTCTGTTGCGTTTCGCCTGCGACACGTGGTTTTGCCGGCGCGACTGCGGCGGGGCGGCGGACATTTTGGCCCGATCGTCGTCGCCGCAACACTCATCGCCAGGTGTTTCCAGGCGCGACTGCGGCGATGCGACCGCCTAGGGATCTCATTCCAGTCATTGTGCCCGAAACAGGCGATGCCAAAGCAGGGATCTCATTCCAGTTATTGGGCCCGAAACAGGCGATGCCAAAGCAGGGATCTCGTTCCAGTCATTGTGCCCGAAACAGGCGATGCCAAAGCAGGGATCTCATTCCAGTTATTGGGCCCGAAACAGGCGATGCCAAAGCAGGGATCTCGTTCCAGTCATTGTGCCCGAAACAGGCGATGCCAAAGCAGGGACCATCCTCTCATTACAGTCATTGTGTCCGACCGGCAGCGCCACGACAGGGTGCTACGAGATCGTGCTCGACATGGTGCTACGGCATCGCTACGACAGTGTGCGTCACCATTAGCCCATTGTACATTCACGTGCTCGTCTTTTGAGGGGTTCCTTCTTGCCCTCAACTGCGAGAGTATAAAAACAGCTGCCCCCGGACGCCAAAAGGAGGGCTCCGATTTCTTCTGTTGAGTGAAGTGCTCTCCCGTCTCTCTACTTCGGTCAAACCTGACCACCAACTCTTTGCGATGTTAAAATAAACAAGTTGTTTCGTTGTTACCAGTCGACTCATGCTTTGCCGGGACCTTCGGATGCTTCCAGTTGTACCCCAGGCCGCCAGGCCAACGCTACCCTTGGGGCTTGCGACCCAGGTACAACCACGGGCGTCAGCGCCGAGTTCCCAACAGATCGTACCAGCAGTCCGATCCCAAACAGCAGTGTGTAACTTAATGCAATGTTTATGTCTATGCACTACACCGTTCACAAGCTGTGCAGAAATGCAAATACCAGTCCATGCGGATGCACACTGTGTGACGTCGACGCAGCGATGGCACGAAGACAAAGGCGATGTCTGGTGCTTGTAGAGGGCAGAATGATGAGGAAATGTGTATAAATGTGAATACGTTTAATATACACATTTCATCTCAGTGGCAAGTGCGCGATTGGCGCGCCTGGGCGATTGGCCGAAAAGGTGCACTTACTCAGTGTCCCAAGAATGGGGCAGGCCAAAGAACGAAAAAAGAAAAGAAGAAAAGATAAGAAAAGAAATGTAAGAACTGCAAAGAATGAGCCATTGAATATAATGTGCTATGACAAAAATTTCTGTTTGCTTTAGATATACATTTGAGCCTACAATATACGTGCGAGCTTTATGTCGTCGCTTCAATTACATTTTCATTGATAAATCTCGGTACGTCTGGAACACTGATAAGGATGCCCTTGAGAAAGAACACAGGCAGTCCCTCAAACGCACAGCCCGACATTCTACTACGCCTTCTGCTTGACGTCCTAAGCACAGGCATGAAAAGCTCCCGATTATGAATATTAGCGCTAGAAGCATTATAAACAAATTTCTTGACTTCTTGTCTCTTGTGTGTTCGCACTCTCCACATATTGTGGGCATTACGGAAACGTGGCTTCACAATGGCGTCCATGATTCTGAATTCACTCCCCCAGGCTATGTGGCGATACGAGCGGACCGACAGGATAGCGAGGGCGGAGGGGTCGCTCTTATCCTTCGATCTGGCATTAAGTTCTCCGTTACGAAGGCGCCAGCAGAAATTGAATCTGTCTGGTGCAATTTTTTTCTTAATGAACAGTCCACTGTAATCGGCATTATCGACCGCCAGGTTCATCTGTCGATGTATTGCGCATTCTTAATGATTATTTGAACATACAAACATTCAAACTGTCTAATCTTATTTTGATGGGCGATTTCAACGCTCCGGGTATCCATTGGGCATCATTTACGTTTTCTGGTCGGGATACATCCATCTGTCAAGAATTGCTGAACATTTCCTTGTTCTTCGATCTAAAGCAAATTGTTAACGAAGCAACAAGAGGTGACTCGCTGCTTCACTTGGTCTTTCTCGGTTCAAATATTTATCAGTGTGGTTTTGAGTGTGATATTGTTGATGGAATTTCGGACCCCAAGGCTGTCTTAGTTGCTATTAACTAACCTGTTTTCGCGCCGCTGTCGACTTTCACCACATTTCCTGATTTCGCTCCCGCGGACAATATTGCTATCACCGATTTTCTCGCTTCTTCTTTCGATGCATTGCGCACGATTAGTCGCATGGATGACATCAACGAACTAGTCAGCAAATTTGAAGCTATTGTCAATGACTGCATGCAACGTTTTGTTCCGCTAAAAACAAAGAACCTCAAAGTACCCTGGATGACACGTGATATCCTTCACGTATCACGCCGCGTTGGACGCCTCAGGCGCATGAAGCGTTTATCAGACCCTGATAGTGCTATCAAGTTTCGTAGGGCAAAGAAAGAACTGCGAGTAATTACGAAATCGGCAAAAGACCGTTTTCTCAATGTCCAGTTAGGAAATCTTCTAAATACTAATCCTTGCAAATTTTGGCGCTCTGTCTTGCCAGCAGAGTCTACATCGGCATCTATAATCGTCAATGATGAAACAACTAATGATCCGTTAATAATAGCTGATGCTTTTAGTGCCTACTTTAAATCTGTGTTTTTATCAGACACCCACGAAGTTCCATCCTTTGACCCTCCTAAAGTGAGAACTCCGATTACTGATATCATGATTAATGAGCATGGTGCACTGAACCTAATACTACAGTTAGGCACTAAAAGATCAACCGGTCCTGATGGTATGCCCAATTCTTTTCTCGTTCGTTATCCATTGTGGTCTGCTCGCTGCCTAACCATCATCTTCCAAAAATCCCTCAATACCGGCACTGTTCCATCCTCATGGAAGCCGGCCAAAGTACATCCATTATTCAAATCTGGTAATAAGCAGCTCATATCTAATTATAGACCTATTTCATTAACATCATATTCATGTAAGATGCTGGAGCACATAATTCACAAACATATAGTGGAATTTCTGGAATCTAATAGCATGCTTTCTAACTTTCAGCATGGTTTTAGGAAAGGTTTCAGCACCTTAACACAAATAGTTGAATTCTCACACGACATCCTCTGCGCCCTTGATATCTGCACCCAGGTCGACACTATATATATAGATTTTTTCAAGGCTTTCGATACTGTACTGCATTCTAATCTCTTACTAAAGCTTAACATGAACTTGAAAAATTCTCACTTGGTTAGTTGGATTGCCAGTTTCCTTTCTCATCGGTCACAATTCGTATGTTATAACTCAACTAATTCTTCTTCTGTTGACGTGTCATCTGGTGTAGCCCAAGGGTCGGTTCTTGGTCCTTTACTATTTCTGCTGCACGTTAATGACTTATCTCGAAACGTCACTTCACACATACGCCTTCATGCTGACGACTGTGTTTTGTATTGCGTGATTAACACACCAGAATATCATCTTGAACTAAATTCCTCATTTGTCAGCTTCTGTATATCTAGTGCAACACTTGGCAAATGAAAATAAATTTTACTAAAGCTGTGATAATGTCATTTTTTAATAGTGCCTCTCCTTCATTGACCAATTACACTTTCAACGACTTATCTTTGCACAGGGTCTCAGAATACGAGTATCTTGGCGTCATATTTACCACTAACATGTCCTGGTCAAAACACATTAATTTCATTTGCACTAAAGCACTCCGGAAGCTCAAGTATTTGAGGCGCAATTTCACCAATTCTCCAAAGGAAACTAAGTTACTAATGTATAAAACTTTAATTCGCCCAATTCTAGATTATGCTTCTCCTGTCTGGAACCCCCATAAGCAGTGCGACATTAACTCCATTGAGAGCATACAACGGAAATCTATTAGGTTCATATATCGTCGCTATGATGGCAATTTTTCACCCTCTCGTGCCTTATCTTCTTTGAACCTAACTCCTTTATCCATACGCCGTCACATTGAGTCACTGAAGTTTCTGCATGGCATCGTCAATTTTTCTGATCGTGTCTCACATCCCATATGTATTCCTTCAGACATTCCTCGGTCAAGTAGGAGTCACCATAGCCTTAATATTAAGCCTTTCTTTGCTCGATCTAATAAACTTAAATACAGCTTTTTCCCACGTACTATTGAATTCTGGAACTTAATTCCCGGAACAATTAGGTCACTGCCATTAAATGTTTTCCTGTTAAAAGTTAACCACACCTGATTTCATGTATTTTCTTGTTATTAAAGTGTATTGACTCATTCTCATTTTTGTACTGACTCTCATTGTTGCTGTTATGTTGAGTTTTATTTGTGTCATCTGCCTTATTTCTTGTGAATTTTTAATATGTCATTGTTTACTTGTTTTTTTTTTACTTATTTTTGTCTGACCCACTCCTGCAATAGCCCCATAAAGGGGCTGCAGTATGTATAAATAAATAAATAAATAAATAAATAAATAAATAAATAAATAAATAAATAAATAAATAATGCGCGTTTACGTAGAACATAGGTGCGCTCACTGTCACAACATTGCCGGTCCTTGAGAGAAACTCGCACGACTGTCGTGCGAACCGCCGACAGAAAAACGAAAACCGACGACCCTATAGGAAAGTATACAAAGAAAGATTCGCTTTAAAAATGGTCCAGTGTCGCCTTACGAATGAGAACTCCTTAGCTTTCACCGATGTAGTGCGTCAGTGAATTCTGGCACTTACGGATACATCATTGTTTACACGCAGTATGACGCCAAAATTGTCGCTCGACACCCTTCGTGGGCCCACCGTCGGGCACTGCGGCTTACTGGAAGATTCCATCGACCCGCCAAGATGCGCGACACTGATGACGTTCGCGTCTCCCGTGGAGCGCGCGATTCACCTGCGCCGCCTTGTTTACTGTTTCTCCACTGTTCGACAAGCCGGCGCAACAGCTCCCCGGAGCGCCCGCCCATGACTGCGCGCTGCCGCACCGAGAAAGAACAACAGCGGCTGCGCTGCGGAGCTCTTCTCCCACGCGTAGGCCACGGTACCCGGGCTCGCGACGCATCGAAGCACGTTGTTGTTGTTGCGCCACGACCGTGGTAATCGCCTCCCTATGCGCCCAGCTTCGCTTCGACTGCCAAGCGGAAGCTCTCGCTCAGAACGTTCGTTACGAATGCCCATACCCGGCTGTACACGTAGTATGTGACGCAGCCCGAATTTAGCGTCGGCGGTCACGTCCCAATGATCGAGGTCTGCGCCGCCCAGGAACTACTCGCACAAACATTGCAGTGCAGACGGCGCGGAATTACGGAGAACGCTTAATTTGATCGTGCATGGTTCCTTAATATAGCATACGCCAGCGATTGCATGCGCGATTGCATGCTGTCTAGATAGGTGCGGTACATGCTTTTCCGGACATTTAGTCGCGCACTCACATCGCTTGCTTCACTTTTCCTGGTATACCCGCCGCCAGGGCTCAGAAGAGTCGTTCTGGTGCTCAACAAGAGGTTGCGGGTTCGAATGCCGTGGAAGGAATGCAAAGCCAATCGTGCCCCAATGGCACTTTAAGGAACCCCGGGTGACTCGCATATATCCGGAACCCTCTGAAACGGTGATCTCATAGGCAGGGTGCCTCCTCGAAACGTTATGAATGAATGAATGAATGAATGAATGAATGAATGAATGAATGAATGAATGAATGAATGAATGAATCACTCAATCAATCAATCAAGTCAGTCAATCAATCAGTCAGGTCAGCCAGTCAATTTCTTACTGTCGGGAATTCGATATACTGAAGTGACAGCACTGCTTGAAGGGAAATTAGAGATTGTTTCGTTGACAAATAAATGCGATAATGGCATAACAATGAAGAATAGTCTGTTATCGGAGCTTATGTCGATAACACAGATTATACACATGCAACGTTGATAGCGATTATTGCTTGCGAACAAGATATATATAAGCCCCAAAAGGTGCAAACTTTTCTTAGAGTGTTTAGCGCCGGGTGAATGCTGTACCAAGACGTACTGTGTTCTCTAGTTGTTATTAACGTTGTGCCAATGACGTCATGAGGCTTGCCTAGAGCTTGTGGCCGCGTTATGCTATGTAGGGCAACGTTGAGCGTTGCGTTACTCCCTATAGGAACCACAGCGCAGCCTTGCAATTGGATGCCCAGACATATGTAGGCAGCTGGGCTCATTAGCCATGCAGGAGAGTCAGCGGCCCGGGGTGGAAAGATTTGCCCATGGTAATAACGTTCCCTGGAGCGAACGCGTCAGGGTATTAACGGAGCTCAGAAGGCGTGAACAGGCATGACGTCTCATTGAAGCACCTGTGCGGTAAACGGACCACAAGAAGTATAAACAATCGCAAGAGGTCCGCGCCTGAAAATGTGCGTCTCTCGGCACAAACACGCGCACGAATGCTAGCCGGAAATCTGCCGTGCCACTGAAGCAGCCAGTGCTGACTCAGATAAACAAGAACAAAAGAGTCTGCATGTGAAACAATGTCACGCGCCACTGACTGCATAATACCGCTCAAAGCGCTCGCCCTTTCCGCGCTTGCGATGGGTTGAAAGAGAGAATGAATAAAGGAAAAAAAGAGGTAAGGAATGACGGGAGCCTAACTGAGCCGCAACGAAATGGAGGTTGTCCAGCGGACAGCATGCAGGCGACACGTTTTACCGCCACACAAACTATGGGTAGACTTATCTACGTTGATCTGCGCCACAAGAAGCAAAAAAAAAAAAAGACGAAAGAAGACATCAGAACGTATGGCATACGCAATTCGCTTTTCGACTCGTAAACGCGATGCTTTGCACTAATCAGACAACGCTGAAATAGAGCCTCATTATTTGCTTGCTGATAAACATGACAAGCCGCGCACACTATTGATCAGCAGTTTCGTGGATAAATATATGGACTGTGTATATTTTACAAAGTGCAGCGTATTACTGATAACAGACGTCCAGTAGCTCGCTAGATGCGCGACATATCACTTCTATAACGTACAGTGGTGCTCAATGATAGCGCTCTGATAACAGCATATGCCAAAGGTAGATTTTTTCTGCACATCATAGATCTATCTATCTATCTATCTATCTATCTATCTATCTATCTATCTATCTATCTATCTATCTATCTATCTATCTATCTATCTATCTATCTATCTATCTATCTATGAGCGAGCCAGCACAGTCAACGATATCCAGGTATCCATGTTAACGTGATCTTGTGAAGAAAGCAAATGTCTCTCTCTCGCTATATATATATATATATATATATATATATATATATATATATATATATATATATATATATATATATATATATATATATATATATATATATGTGTGTGTGTGTGTGTGTGTGTGTGTGTGTGTGTGTGTGTGTGTGTGTGTGTTGTGTGTGTGTGTGTGTGTGTGTGTGTGTGTGTGTGTGTGTGTTTACGGGAAATAATTGTATCATGGGAATAGAGGACACTATGGACACTATGGCACCACAGGCGGCAAATGTGAGTCAGAACGCATGCCAGAGAAATGTGTAAACACGGAGCCTCGAAGCAGCCCGTCCTCGGTGTGCGAGCCGCGCGCCGGTGACGCTCCTCGTGAAAGGAGGTGGAAGGGGCGAGGGACGATCGAAAAAAAAAAAAAATAAAAGAAGGGAAGCGAGGGACACCAGTTGCGTCATGAGGGGCGCACGTTTGCTCGTGTGGCTTGTTTTTATAATTGTTTTACCGAGTAAATAATAAATTATAGACACGGGGACAGTGAATTGGATCCAGAGAATGGGAACAAGGCAGCCACGGAGATTTACAGGAATGAGAGGAACGAAATTAGGAGGGAAAATCTGAACGATAACACATATATAGGGCAGCGCCTTGCTAATTGAGGCCCGAGCCGGTTGCCTAAGGACAGAAACCTACCGAACCTACCGGAGCAAATATTCGGAACGAGATGAGGCATGTGTATGCCGCAGCAAGAAATCCGGACACCCCTCAGCACATCCCAATGGGATGCGAAGGGATTCGCCCAGTGAGAACTGCAGGTGACGTTGTTGTGCCATTACCACCAGCCCGGAATCCGACTCTACAAGATGCAGAATTTATCCTGCGAACGCCCTTTGGACAAACTAGGGGCTGCGCCGAAAGGCACAGCTCCCTAACTCTCCCTTGACAAGTCAAGATGCTGAGCCGTCAGGCAGTGGTGTCCTGAGGAAAACCTCGGCAAGCGACATGTTCAAACGTGCAACAAAGTGCTAGACAGCCCGGCGCCATATTTCCTTTTCCCTGGAGGTCACCGCGCACGGCAACATTGAAGCGGGTGGCCAGCGCGGTCGCTGGTTGGACCTCTCGGTCGACCGTCGAGTGCTGGCTTTGTATTGGGCCGTTTGAGTAACAATCGTTTCTCGGGGCTTTATAAGCCCCGACGCCGCCGCCGGGAGAACCGGATCCACCGACCCACCGGGAGCCGAGTGCCTCTCTCGAGTGGAGTGAGATGTGTCACGCGTTGGAGTCTCGCCGGACGTCGCCGCGCGGGAACAGTCGCGTTTGCTGTGAGCTCTCGGCCCCAGTTCCGATCCGATCTTGTCCTGTATAATGACCTGTATATAGTGTATAAAGTCCCTTTTGTTATTCTCACCGACGCCTGACGCGGAGTCTTCGCTACCAACGCTCTGTCACGAAACGGGTGACGAGCGCTACGGGACCACCTCAAAGTCGTAATAACGTACACCTTCCGGAAGAGCTTGGGTTTACAGTGGACGGAAGCGTCAACCGGTCGGCAGTCGAGATAAGCAAGACAGGTTTAGAGTATTTGCTGCAAAAAGCAGCGAAGAGATCGATACCGCCGTATCTCTTACAGTCATAGCTAGCGGTACAAGGTAGATAGCGAAGTTTTGAGGAAAAGAAAGAACATTAAGGAAAATTTTACGTTAATTTAAGAACTTTTACTTCCTTTAAATCATCAAGTTTGGTCATCTTTCCAACAGACCGGCGCAACCGAAAGGCTGCGCCGGACATCGGTCCGAAGACCTCGCTAAATCATTCAATCGGTAGTAGTGACGGGCGGTGGGTACAAAGGGCAGGGACGTAATCAACGCGAGCTTATGACTCGCGATTACTGGAAATTCCTCGTTCAAGGGGAACCATTGCAAGCCCCTATCCCAATCACGAAAGAAGTTCCACGGCTTACCCAGTCTTTTCAGACAGGGATAAGGACACGCTGCTTCCTTAAGTGTAGCGCGCGTGCGGCCCCAGACATCTAAGGGCATCAAAGACCTGTTATTGCTCTGTTTCGTGCGGCTAGGAGCCGCTTGTCCCTCTAAGAAGGTTATAAGGTGCTGGGAACCCCGCACCTATTTAATAGGCTAGTCTCGTTCGTTATCGGAATTAACCAGACAAATCGCTCCACCAACTAAGAACGGCCATGCACCACCATCCACCGAATCAAGAAAGAGCTCTCAATCTGTCAGTCCTCCCATGCAAGCAAAAATGCAAACAAAAATGGTAGAATGAAAAGCGTGTACAGCATACCTGATTAAGTCGAGCAGGCTTGTTGACTGTTTGTCACGGTCCCGTTTCAAAGGGGATGCCAATAAATCATCGTCAGCTGCAGTCGGGCAGAGAAATGAGGAAAGCCATACGGTGATAGCAATTAGCAAGTTCCGTATACCAGCTCACGGCCTTCCAGTCGTCGAGACCACGTGAGAACGGCCACATGATTCTCAAACTACGTGGCGCAGATTGTTTTCTCGTCAGACGATACGGCGCGTAGAGGTGCATTTATTTAGGGCAGCGGAGGAAAAAGACCGAGTCGTTTGGCATATAAGGCGCACCCGAAACGTGTGCTCTCGTTATAAAACGAGAACTGACAACGCCACACAGCTGTTCACACGCCTGTCCACAGCTGTCCTTTGTGTTTCGCTAAATACGCAAATATATACGCGCGTATGCGCATGCGCACACGTATGTAGTACGAGTACAAGCCTCGTTCGGTAGCGTTCTTCAGCATGCTTCTTCGCCATGCTCGATTCGCGTATTATAGATGATTTTATATTCGCTTCATGGGCGCTGTCATCTTGGGTGGTAGCACAAACAATTTCTATGCTTTGTTAGAAGTAAAGTGACGTAACATGGTCATCAAACGCTGAACGCATTTATACAACTATTTTCATGCTTGCGAATCGACTGTAGTAACGTGCACTTCATCGTTAAAGGCAGAAAACACCAGCGTTAACAACCCAAGATGGCGGCACCTAAACGCTTCCGTAAAATAGTCTATAGCGACACTTTCTCTACTTGCGTCGCTATACTGAGTCATCCCGATATAGCGAAGCAAACGTAGCGGCTACAGGCATGGTGACCCGGCTGACTGCTGAATTGTCCGTAACAGGGAGTGATTTGACCACGTACGTTTTACCGAGAAATGCTGGAAATAACCTGCCGGCTCCAAAATTGTAATGGCGCAGAATTTCAGGGCTTTGTTATGTTGCCTGCTCACAGTTGGGGAAGACGAGAGTCGGTGCTTCGGTGACAGCTGTCGGGCGCGCGTTTCAATTCGCGAGCGTTGGGCTGGAGCGGGCTGCAGTGAAGAACCGTTTTGTTTACATGTCTCGTGGCACTCTTTCTGAATCAGAATCGCGTGCAGTAGCGTTGTCTACACTGTCTGTATCTCGTCTTTCTGTTCCCTTACCCCGACGGATAGGGGGTGGCAAACCAGACACCTTTCTGGTTATCATATTTGCCTTCTCCTTTTCCTCCTCATTCTCTACGCTGATATACTTGATGAACAAGGAAGGGGCGTGAGAGGACCCAAGGGGAGACGGAGGGAAAGAGGCTGCTGCGCGGGATACGTGTTTCACGTGTTTGTGTTGAGCGTGCCTGTTTATGGAAAACGCGCTGTCGCGAACGGCCGTAATGATCGGAGGCAGCAGCGAAGCTGTTTTCGTTTCTGAGTCCTGTAGCTTGAACGTGGAACGCGCTGCTTCTATCAGTAGTGAACAAAAAAACTAAAGATTGTTATATGCCGCCTCTCGGCCGCAGGGGGAGCTTGTTATAAATTAGGACGTTTAACACAGCAAATAATTCCTGCGTCAATGCTGTCTCATAATTATATGTGCTGCTTGCTTCCAGATGCAGGCACACTTGGGCAACATTTCACAGAGACGACAAGGGCTGAAAATATCAAAGAAAAGGTCAGCGCGTAGACAAACGTTTGCGTGACGCGTGCAATTCGTCGCGAAAAAAAAAAAAAAGATGGAGACCAGTGGCAGCGTATAACTTTGCGAATGTGAAATTGTCAGTGACATTTTGGTGCAACTCGCAGTTGACGAGCTTATTTGCGCCTACCGATGTCGCAATGCACGCAACAATTTCCGAATCAGTTTAGTCATGTTCAATCAGTTTAATCAGTTTAGTCAGTTTAGTCATGAGCAAGAGGTCTTGTAGTTATAGGAACTGAATTGGAACAATTGTCAATTTTTTTTAATTTAAGAGGATTTGCCCCAAGGTATACAAAATAAAAGCAAGTTAAATTAAAGCGTCCAACTCTGCATGGTGCAAGAACTGTAGCAGTGTCTTTGCGAACTTGCAAATCAGCCCTATACTTCACTACTGATGTGAGTACACCGATTCCGAAGCTGAAAGTCAAACTTCGGGTAGAATGTAGAAAAAAAAAAGTAAATGTTTAGAAGCCGCATCACATGGACACTAGAGACGTCGTTAATTGAACCAGAGAAATGCCAGACTGACGACCGGTAAAGATATGCGAGGGTAGACGTAGTCCAGAGCGTTTTCGCTACTGCAAATCATGACACGCAGCACGATAACAACGAAATGCGACATCAAAAATCTGAAAAATTACTCGACGCGATATCACAATAACATGCACTTGTATGGTATAGTACAAGAACGGAGAAGCTCCCTGCTGTAGGGACAAACGATAGCCCCCGGCGCGATAGTGAGGGCTGCTCGCGAGCTACAGACACAATGCAGCTCTTTCCTTCATTCTTTCGGGAGATGCGACAGGACTCGCTTTCTGCATGTCAACATGCAAACGTAGGGCGTTATAGGCCGGGATAAGGCAGCGTTTTCATTGCAATTATTTTCCGTTTCGTGTTCCGTCGGTAGTCCGAGCGGTGCTCCGTCTGCGTTATCAGCAGGATCGGCCGGTTGTGAGCGGTGGACGATGAAAACTATATAAATGGAATCGAGCGAAAGAAATCCTTACGCTATATCGGCTCTGTATTGCAATATAGCTGCGAGTCAGCAAGGACGGCGAGTTAGCAGTAGATTGACAAGAAAGTTACGTACGCCACTTCCAGAATTATCACCGCCCCTGTCGGAGCCCGGTACTTTCTTGATTAACAAAAAACATAGCTTACTGGAACACAAGAAAAATAATTGTATCGTTGCTTCAAGGAAAGTATACCACAAAATTTTACTAACCACGGGATCTCACAAAGCGTTGAATTTCCGAACAGCCTGTAACAGTAACCAGTAAAACCACACGTCAAATTGTTTTTCGTGTTTACTAGGAGAGGCTGAAAATGCGAACACGAGGCTTCGTTGTGAGGTGGCGGAGATGTTCAGCCTTTTCTCATGTCCCGCACGGCCCGTAAACTTTCGTGGCTGACATAAAAGTGCGGCAGCTTATAACTCTAACGCGCAAGGCACCGAGGCATACACAGACACACGGCCTCGCATGCATGCCCACACTGTGCATCGTAGAGAATAACGCGTAGGCGTCTGCTCATCAGTGTGGGCGAAAAGAGAAAGCAAAAGAAAGAAGGTTCGCGGGGCTGAGTACATTGAAATTGCTACAACCCCGGCAGTGGGACCTTGGAGCCAACACCTCCCGCCTGTCGACCAGTGACTGCTCAAGCGAGCACGCCGACGGCCGTGCACGGTCAGGGTGGCCGCTTGTGAGAAACTACCACGGCGAATGCACGCGCGCCTCTTGACGTGCAGGCAGGCATGGCCTGAGAGCCCCGAAAGAGAGTACACGCGGCCACTGAGTTCAAGCACGAACGCAAAAAATTGCAAGGAATAGTGCTCATCAATTTTACATGAGGGTGCACTTTATTTCTGCCTCGCACGTCGAAATTCTAATCAAGTTAACTAATGTGTCCCCTTTCCCAATCATTCAATTAACCGTCATAATCGAGTGAGTGAGTGAGTGAGTGAGTGAGTGAGTGAGTGAGTGAGTGAGTGAGTGAGTGAGTGAGTGAGTGAGTGAGTGAGTGAGTGAGTGAGTGAGTGAGTGAGTGAGTGAGTGAGTGAGTGAGTGAGTGAGTGAAAACTTTATTGAGCTCTGGTAACTGTGTTCTTCTGCGGCTGGGGCGCATTCTTCAGGGTAGTCTTCCTCCTTGTGTCTTCCCCAGAGGTCCTCACCCGCTACTTCGTTCATCTTCTATCGCTCTGGTCGGCTGCCCTCAGTCCACGGCTTCTGCTGTCCGTCGGGCACGCCGCACTAGACCTAGCTGGTCTTCGCAGCGGTCGCTGGACAGCAGTTTTTCCCATTGCTCCGCACTTTGGTGTGATACGATTGGGACTACGTCAGTTTATTGACATGCCCATGTTATGTGGTATAATGGGGGTTTCTCATTCTACCATGGACATTTGTCCTTATATACTGTGGGGTGCATCTTACTTGGCACGTTAAGGTTAGGGTACGACCCTGTTTGCAGTTGCTTCCATGCGACAGCTTCTTCCCTGCTAAGGGACTTGTGCGGCGGTGGGTACCGCTTCCTGCTGCCTCTGTAACTGTCTAAAATGGCCGAGTACTCTCGGGATACAGCCGCGGGTTCCTCGAGGCTGTCTACGCTGGACGCCCGGTAATTAGTGTACTCTCGAGCTACCCTGTCCGCCTTTTGGTTCTCTGCCACCCCCGTGTGTCCCAGTACCCATACGATCGTGTGTGTGATCGCTTCATGTGGTTTTGTGCCTGCTTGTTGTTCAGTTTCACAGTCTACTGAACAAAGTATGCGGAGTGCTCGATGACTGATTCTGCCATGCAAGTAATTGCGGCAGGCTGTTTGCAAGTTCAAGAGTATAGTTAGCGACTGTGAGATCCGATTGCCCTCCGCTGCCGCTAGAGCAACGTCCACTTCTTCAGCCTCGACTACCGTGCAGTCTTGTAGCGAAACGCCTGGTACCGAAAATTTGTATTCGGGCTTTATTTATCCACGATGGGTGCAGTGTGTCGCCTCCTTGATTTACGGCTTCTTTCACAGTCCATTTGTTGCTTTGAGACGTTTGAATATATATGTCTGTCTGTCTGTCTGTCTGTCTGTCTGTCTGTCTGTCTGTCTGTCTGTCTGTCTGTCTGTCTGTCTGTCTGTCTGTCTGTCTGTCTGTCTGTCTGTCTGTCTGTCTGTCTGTCTGTCTGTCTGTCTGTCTGTTCTATTCTATTCTATTCTATTCTATTGTGTTCTATTCTGCACAATTCTATTCTACTCAATTCTATTCAATTTTATTTTGCCGTCACATATTTACACGACAGCCGAGGAGCATAAGTCGGCGCACTCACTCATGAATGCACTCACTCACACTCATTTCAGAGGCGTGAGTGCGAGTGGAGCTGAGCGTGAACGTGAGTGAGTGCGAGGCCTGGAAGAATTATGGTGAGTGAGTGTGAGCGAGTATTCTCCCACGCTGCCGACCTATGCCGAGGAGCCTCCGCTAAAAGCTATCTCTCGACAGCTTTTAGATCAGGCAAAATATAAAGTAAACTGAACATTCACACAGAGCTTAACACAGAGCTTTCCATTCAAGATGGAAATACATACCAGCGGCACCAAATGATGCACTAACTGTACGCACATATGTCGGTCCAACATTTTGTTAAAATTAGCAAAATTATCAGCATTTAGTTAATAATGCTAGGCATTTTGATGAATATATCTTCAAAGATTATTTTATAAGCAGTATAGGTTCAGGAATGAGGTTATTCGTGCACAGATTGTTCAAAAGCTGCGGCAGATTAATTTCTTGGAACTGCCTAGCATAATGTTTTCTATATGTTCGGGTCGAACATTTATGTTTGTCGGGTTTCGTGCGTCCGTTCATATTTTGAAAGATTGGAAAGTTGTAAAAAAAAAATTGTTTTGGGTTGTTTCGCGTTTGAAGGCGATAAATAATCGGTAATCATGTAACTTCACAAATAAAAGTAGTTTGCATTTTAGTAACTGTTCTTTAGTGTGGGACCCCCATCCTAAGGACTTCTGCAACAATTTTGGGAATATTTTATTGCGAAATTTGTATTTTGCTAAGTTTTCTTCTAACGTTTTTCGTCGAACTAAATAGTAATAGTTAAGGCGAGGCTGGGAGAGTGAGTGAATGATCCAATAACATCAATGTGCTATAGGGCAGAAGGTGTTGAGTGTGGAAAAGGATGCCAATGATTTGATATAGTTTGTTGATGATAAACACGATTTATTCTGACATGTGTACCTATACAACAATGTATCATGCCAACGAGATGAGGCAAAAGGAAACAGACAAAGCATGTTCCCTGACTAGGCCCACATCCCGGTTCTTATGACTGACATTATGACTGACAATCATTCCAGGACATTGCTTCGTTAAAAGACACCTAGGCCTTTAAATGACGGAGGAATTTCTAACGCAGAAGAGCTGAAGCATATTTGTTCGATTCATTGAACGCTTTTACTTTTGCTCTAAATATAAACATTTTTCTTTTCGCAACCATTACGCGCAAAAAATTTAACAGCGCGCGATTCACGGTGTCTACTATGACATCTAAATCATTACCGGAAAAGAACGTGCTCGTGTCGCCCGCGTAGATTGTGAATTTTCGCAGTCGATTGATATAAAGATTAAAAAGAAAAGTACCCAATGCACACCGCCCTGAAGAACCTCGCATTTAACTGTCTGCAATAATGACAGGAAACCTCTGATGGCGACTGCTGCCTGTCTCCCGTTGTTCAAGTATGATTTTAATAAAACTCCTGCGTGACCTCGATAACCATAGCAGTCAAGTTTCTTAATTAAGAGGTCGTGACCAAGGAGATCCAAAGCCTCTGTGAAATCCACAAGTATACATATTATTATTTCACTGCGCTCAAGTTTCTTCAAGGTGTATTCTTTCCGTTGTAAAGGCGCAGATTCCGTTGAAAGGTGTTGCCGGAAGCCATATTAAGCATTCGTCAAGATACGATTTTCATTCTCGAATTTACTCAGACTATGATCTGATATTTTTCGGATGTTTTTGAGAAAACTGGAAGCACACGTCTACGTTGCTAGCAGCGAAGGTTGACAATTACCGTAGCTTCAGCAGCCACGCGCAGGAGCCCTCCGGAGACGCGAGCCGGCGCTCTCAGACTGCACGACCGCAATGGCGCCGTGTGCTTATACACGCGAAATCCCCCATTGTGAGCTCGTTCGGTCGACTGGTGAGCAACACAATTCAGGCAAGTATACGTGCTTCTGTGCTCGCTGCGCCCGTGCGAGCGATCGCGTGATATACTTGTTTACGGACGCTGGCACGGGACGGCGGGCCATGTTTTTCGCGGACGCGCTCGTTCCATCTCGGTGGCGTGGGGCAACACCTCCGCTTTCCTTTCGCACCACGCAGGTTGCTCGAAAGGGATGTCGTCATGTCCGAGCGAATAGGACGTGGTTTGCCTTACAGCGCTGCATCGCTGCATGCCCCTCAGAAAGCGACACCTAGTGACTCGCGCTCACGGGTCCGTCCCGTGTACTGTACGTGCAAGTGCGCCGGATTTGTGTTCAAAGCCCGCAATTTTCCCTTCTGCTTGTAATGAGGAGAAGTCAGGATTCTTCAACGGGATAACAACACAACCAATAGCAGTGAATGAGGCACTGACTTGCGAGTTTGCAGCAATCGCGGTTCGAACACAGATCAGGCGTTCCCTTTCCATAGGCGTATCTAACGGGGGCGGGGGGGAATAAAATCTGTCATTTGCCCCTCCGCTTTTGAAAGCGGGCACAGGCACTTTCGGCTGCACGCTGGAACCCCATTAAAACTACAGCTGAAGCTAAATTTTCTTTCTTAGTAGAGCGACCACGTAAGTGATGTCTTGCTGCGCATGCATATCCCTGCTCGGACAACGGCGGTTGTCTTTTGTGCCTCCTCGAGACACACTGTGGCGGACGACGCGCGGGATGCGCCATACACGCTCGCGTTGCCGATAATGCCTGGCGCTGGGCAGTTCTCGCCCCGACAAACTGTCGGCTTGCGCAACTTGCATCGTGCCCTTTGGGACAGCTATATCCGTATTCTAAAACAGTGTCAGCTTGTCTTATTTTATCTGCGGGTGAGGGCGAGGTCCGGATAAAATATCTTAATCAGCCGCGCCCAATTACTGGTGTGCCTTACGGCCTGAAATCGTTGCATTATGCAATGCTGGAACTATTTAATCTCTGTCCGTTGCAGCGTTGCAGTCTCAGTATCTTATCACCACAAGAAAGCTAATCAAACCTCTAACAAGTATAACTGTCGAATTTCATTGCGTAATCACGACTTATCGTAGATATGCTCGTGAAAAAGACCTTGGTCGAACTCGCAGAGTCATTTCAATACCAATGGAACAGTGACTTGATTTTTTTATAAAAACATGTGTCACTTCTGACTGACGATTTCATTTTCAGGCTGTTTCTGTATAAGAGCTACACTATTACTTCTTTCCCGGCAGGAGCAAACACAGCAGATATTTCGTATTTTGAAAAAAAAAGGAAAAAAAACGAGGGCCACCTTTTGGTGATGTGTACTGAAAAGTTGCACTGTGTAAGTTGCTCATACGCTCTGGAAACAGCAACTGAATGGTCGCTTTATCCCAATTTCTATGCGTTATACGCGACATTTGGTTTTTTTCCCCCGGTATCCTCGGTAAAATATGCGGGACACGGTGTTTATATTCGTTCGACGTACGAAACATGTTCGCAGTGACGAGCGATATATGTTTATTCTGTGTAGGTTCATTACAGTTTTTGTGGAAAGTTACTCATTCAAGCCTTCCAGGGCGTCATACTGACGCTAATCTAAATATTTCCTAGACTCCTAAAATAACGCACGAGATACGGACATCAAATTCCATGAAAAAAGGAAAATTTTAGGCTCAATGTGTTGCAAAACTTTCACTTTCCGGCTTTAAATGCAAGTGTCGCACATATTTACTAAACCCTCGTTATTTATTTTTTTCATGTATTTTCGTGAAATACATTCCCTCGTGAAATATGATCGACTGTCGGTAAATGTGTCAAATTCACATAATTTTATCCCAATGTTCTCGATACTCCATATAGAAAGCAAGTCAAGGTGGGAGAATGAGTCTGTGCCTTTTATAGAGACCCATCATAACTACATAGTAATTACATATTCATTTATTGCAGTCAGCCATCCCACGTTTCTTCATTAAATATATTGTATCACCTGCTCGATTTACATGCACGATTATTTATTGGGCACAAGCGTACGTGTTTATTTGTGACGCGTATGCCTGCTCTACTGTGACGGCTCGCAGCGTGAACGAAACCAGTGTGGGGGTAAACACGGGAAACGCCAGAGACATCGATGAGCAATAAAAAAAAAAAGCACTGTTGTTTCGGTGCACACTAACTACCAAAGGCGCACCGTGAGCGTGAGAAACTTCAGTACTGGGAACGAAACAAGGTGTACGCCCGAGTTTTCCATGGTTATGCAAGTGCTTTGTTCTGCACATGGGCTGATTTAAAGCCTGTGTATTACCTCCTGTGTCTCCAAATATATATATCATCACCCTATTTATGTCCACTGCAGGACGAAGGCCTCTCCCTGCGATCTCCAATTACCTCTGTCCTGCGCCAACCGATTCCAACTTGCACCCGCAAATTTCTTAATTTCATGACCCCACTTAGTTTACTGCCGTCCTCGACTGCGATTCCCCTTTTCTTTGTACCCATTCTGTCGCCCTAATGGTCCCACGGTTATCCATCCTACGCATTACATGGCCTGCCCTGCTCCAATTTTTTTTTCTCTTAATGTCAATTAGAATATTGGCTATCCCCGTTTGCTCTCTGATCCACACCGCTCTCTTTCAGTCTCTTTACGTTACGCCTAACATTTTTCGTTTCATCTCTCTTTTCGCGGCCCTTAACTTGTTCTCGAGCTTCTTCGCCAACCTCCAAGTTTCTGCCCCATATGTTAGCACTGCATGGTAGAATTCAGTGATTGTACACTTTTCTTTTCAACCACAGTGGCAAGCTCCCAGTCAGGATCTGGCAATGCCTGCCGTATGCACTCCAACCCATTTTTATTTTTCTGTAAGTTTTCCTCTCATGATCAGGGTCCCCTGTGGGTAATTGACTTAGATAAACGTACTCCTTCACGGGCTCTAGAGGCTGAATGGCGATCCTGAATTTCTGCTCCCTTGCCAGGCTATCGAACATTATCTTTGTCTTCTGCATATTAATCTTCAACCCCACTCTTACACCCTCCCTGTTAAGGTCCTCAATCATTTGTTGTAACTAGTCTGTAGTGTTGCTGAATGGAACAATGTCATCGGCAAACCGAAGGTTGCTGAGGTATTCGCCGTCGATCCTTACTCCTAAACCTTCCCAGTTTAATAGCTTGAATGCTTCTTCCAAGCATGCAGTGAATAGCATTGGAGAGATTGTGCCTCCTTGTTTAACCCCTTTCTTGGTAGGTAAGTTCCTATTTTTCTTGTGGAGAATTAAGGTGGCTGTGGAACCTCTGTAGATATTTTCCAAGATATTTACGTAAGCGGTCTGTACTCCTTGAGTACGTAATGCCTCTATGACTGCTGGTATCTCTACGGAATTAAATGCCCATTCATAATTTATGAAAGCCATATAAAGGGGTTGATTGTACTCTGCAAATTTCTCGAATACCTGATTTATGACATGGATGTGATCCATTGTAGAACATCCCTTTCTGAAGCCAGGCTGTTCTCTTGGAAATCATCTTGAATATTTTGACTTGGTATATATACTAAATACGCATACATACGTTGTTTTCTAGAATAATCTCTTCTCTTGAGAGCATAGCACCATTTTTATGCCTTGCCTTTTCGTACGTACCGTCTCGCGCTATACACAATATATACTCGTACTGTGAGTCCGTGCCGCCTATGTATCTCATTTGTTCATGTTCCCCTTCTCGTACCTTTAATCAATTCTTCTATATTACGTGTATGAAGATACGGGCTGCCTATAAGAGCGCTATGGGATGTCCCGCAAGATCTTTTCATTGTGTCTGTAGAACATATCTTTAACGTGTCTAAAGAAATCCTAGATTTAGACACAAATTAGTGGTGTATTGGTACCACGGTATGTGTGTAGGCAACCAAGAGATCGCATCCGGATCAGGCGAAGGTGAGTCTTTCGGTTATGGGCGCCTGCAGGTAAGCGAGGCCACGCCAAGAAGGCAGCCATTGCATCTTCGAGCCTTAAATTGTGCTGTTGCGCGTCCCTTCACGGAGTGCCCGACCTCGTCTTCCGTTCGTTCGTGACGCTTGTTTACGCTCAGTCGCTGAGCGAAGCCCACCTGCCTCGTTGGCATGGCCGACGTCGTCACAGGTGATAATTCCGTCTGTTTGTGCGCTTTCCGGCGTAAGGTGACCTTACTACTCTCACTTCCACTTGCGTTTGAAATGAAACTGCCAGTCGTTTTCTTCTTTTATTTTTTGCCCTCGTCCTCAACGCTGTTTGATTACTGACCGAAAAAGCTTCCTTTCGTTTTTTCTTTATTTCTTTGTTTAGGTCATTAGTTCGTTCAGACGCAGGGAGATAAACGGCTCCGAATAATTCATACTTGACTTATACGACTGTCATTTCCTATCTAGATCTGCCAAGCAGGGTCCGATGTCCTCTCACCGGTAGAACATGAAAAGAAGTCTTCCAATCTCGCATATAATCTTTCGACGCTCTGATATTCTCTGGAGAAAACGTGTACGCTGGGCCGCGGATATATATGGCAAAAATTAATTTAAAGTGTCAAACTGCCCTTTCAGTTGGAGTGTTCCTTTTGCATGAATAAATGTTCTGCGTCACCTGACTGTCTGCACTGTAAGTATACGAGGAAACAAGGCCAAACTTGCTAATTCCTGATGCGAGTCGAGGGACTTTTTTTTCAGAGATCGCCTGCGTCCGTTAATTCCGCCCAATGGCGTTACCGTTTAGGACCCGAGTTACAGGAACGCCAAAGAAAAAAGATGGAGAGGTTGAAGTTGCTGACGACTTTTCCCTGCTCTCAGAGCGTAAATTTGAGAATAAGACGGGCTCGCAGCATTACCGACGCGCGACACACGCCAGGCACGGAGGTCTGTTAGGCCGCTCATCTCTCGAGCATGCAGAATGGACGGTGTAGGGCTGCGTGATTGTTTTGTACATACTTTTGCAGTGCCGCGAGTTGCCCATGTGTTTTGTGAACAGAGAGGCGTCCACCCCGCAGCGCAGCAACCGTTTCTGTTCCTGAGGGGTTGGACGGCCCGCTTGGTGTCGAGTTACGACTTGCAGTGCGCGCCGTAGGGAGAGGCGCGGTGCGCACGCGGAGACCGCGTTCGAAGAACGTCGTTTAAGAACACCGAGTCCGGATGCCGCCAGCGGTCATTATTTTCCTACGAGGAAAGACCTTGAGGGGGACTGCGGTACGCGGTGTTGGGACACCAGCGCCCGAGCCCCCCGCTGGCTAGAAACGCCGCTGAGGTGCGAGATGGCCTCAATAAATCGTGCGTGCCTGGCGTGTTTGCCGAGGCCGTCACTGACCACGTGCAAATAGGAGAGGGAAACGAAGCTGTGGGAAGAGGGAAAACAGGGTTGTTTTCCAATACATTTACTTTTGAGAGTAAGCCCATCCCTTTGGGTTGTGGCTTAAGAAACTGTCAACTCTCATTGGCAACTGCTTCCGTGGGATGGGCTAACGGTCCTACCGCCCTTTTTCTTTGTCTCTTTCACCTATAACAATCGAGACGAGGTGCTTGTTCCTCAGTCTAGGCTGTAATCACTAAACCTGATAGAACAGTAAGACTCCGTACGATGCAATGCTAGTCTGGGCCGTAACCACTTAGTGGTAGAACAGTGAGACTCGGTTGGTCGTATGTAGTGACAGTTGTCCTAGGCTCTAACTTAAGAAAAAGTAGAAGAGTAAGGCACTGTTTACTTGTGTGTTTTGCATCAGTGTTCTTTTGCTAACTCTGTATTTGGCTGTGTAAATATTTCCGTTGCAATATATCTTCAAGTTTTGTTACCTCCAACCTGCCTCCTGCTTCATCAACGCCGATAATCACCTTGAAGAGACTTTGGTCGACTTCAAGGAGAAAAGAACACAAAACCTAACTGAGGTCATTATAACGTCATTCTCTTTTATACATACATACATACATACATACATACATACATACATACATACATACATACATACATACATACATACATACATACATACATACATACATACATACATACATACATACATACATACATACATACATACATACATACATACATACATACTGTTGCATTTGGAGACGATCCCACCGCTGCCACCAGTTGTTAGATCTTGAGGACAATCCCAATTGCTGTCAACTAGATATTGGACCTTGCCGTTGGGTGCGGGATTTGGCCGAGGTTGAGGAGGACGTCGGAATGAAAAACTAGAGGTTTATTTGCATTATTTACAGCGAGAGGAACAAGAAATTAACAGTCATAGAGTCATTACGCGCCGGCAGCAACTTGGACGCTGCGGCCCGTGGCAAGAAGCTCGAAAGAGACGAATGAAGGAATGCCCTCTTGCTGCTCCCGGGCTCTGGCTTTTAAGCCCTTCCGTGTCTCGAAGTCACGTCACGTTCGGCCAAACGGCGAGCCCACTCAGGTGACGTCATTTTCGGCCAATGGTAGCCGCCCGTGCGCTTGTGTCACACCCGGCGCAGAGGGTCGCTCCTTGGGCTCCAATTGTCCGAGGGCTTACTTCTCTCTGCGATATTGCCTTGCTGGCTTGCAAGCGCTGTCACAATAGGCGGAAGGGGGCATTGCTGCCAGGGCTTCACGGTGCATTACAGCCGTCTTGCCTTGGGACCCACGTTACCTGGAACCGTGCCAGGCTGCCGCTACTTTCGGGAAGAGTCAAGCAGTGAATAGCTCCGCTTGCGGCGCCCGAGGAGGGGGACGCCAACTCGTTTGCACGTGCCGCTCCTCGGGAACGGGGTAGATCTGCTTCTGCCTTCCTTACTTAGGTGTGGCGCGATTCGATGTGGTCTGGTGAACTCGAAGGAGGCTCAGGAAAAGGTCCCGTGTCTAACAATACATACATACATACATACATACATACATACATACATACATACATACATACATACATACATACATACATACATACATACATACATACATACATACATACATACATACATACATACATACATACAAAATAAAGAGGCCACGACACAGTATCCTCGCACTATATGTCGTAGGCATGCGCTGGGAGGATTGTTCTGGCGTAGAAGACCAATACTCACGGCTCAGTGTAAAAAAAGCGCGCTGGTCAGAGACATAAGGCGCAACGTACGATAGTTAAACTATGCTGATGAGACGTCTGCACACAGCTTTCGCTCCACTTTTGTAGAATAGTATCGCTAGGTTTGCAACGACGAAGATGGTCACAAAGCGTCAAGATAGCAAAGAGCAGCTAGCTGACGACTGTCACCAGGTGAGGCCCAACGCATGCTACCTCAAAATGGTACTCGCAATACATGGCGAAGAAGAGGAAGACAGAGCAATTCAAAATAAACAACCAAAAATAGGAAAGTCAAGAAACATTAAAAACTAATTATGTGTGTGTTTTTGTGCGCGTTGTGTTTCTCCAAACGCGAGCGCGCATGCGCACAAGCACGCACGCACGAACAACACGTAACATGTGGGAAGAATATTTAAATGGCTGCTCGATGCCTATTTCGGCAAGTGGGGAAAGTGGACAGGGCTGAGCAAAGCAAACGCGTACAAACGCGCGCTCTCTCTTAGTCTGGTAGTGCTTTAGAAGGGTTCATAAGTGGCACGAGTGACTTCCATTTGCTTTATTTATCAAACAGGGCCCCAACAGGTTGCTACGGAGTACGCGACAGACGAAGTAGCGTCAAAGCCGCGGCAGGGGCGCATTAAATGTGGAGCAAATGTGCGGTTATCGAGTAAAACTTGCTCAAGAGCTCAAGGCCCCAATCATCGAGGCAGTGTATGAGCTTTTCTAAAAGCAAAATATATCTGTGCTATCTCCCACTCCCAACCTTCAGCGTCAATTTTGCTCATTTTTCACTTCCTTTTTCTCCTTCTTTTTCTTTCTTCCTGCAGAAACGAGTGAAATTAGTCAAACGGTCGATGGCCCAAACATGAGTTTTCGTTTTTCATTGACGACGCACCGGCCCGCGCATAATACAGGCAGATATGTCTCGCGGTCATCCACCGCCGCCACCGGACGGTCACCGGCGCTTTTGAGAGAGAGATGAGAGCGATTGGGAGAGGGGAAAGGGAAGATAACGAAGCGGGCACAGAAGGATCGTCCCCTTGTTTGTGTTTTTCAGTTCGGAAGCTGGTCGTGCGACGCCGAAAACAGGACGGCGGAAAGAAGACGCTCTCAGGGTTTCCTTTCTTGCTTTCGTTTGTTTTGTTTTGTTTACTTTTTTCTTTGCTTAGCTGTGGTCTGCAGCGTCGTAAAAAACACAGTTGAGGACGGACTGACGCTGAGGTAGACGAACTCGTTTGCGGTATAATTCAGGTCGACCGTTCGAACGAAGCCGGTGATACGATATCAGTGCCCGATGTCGAAGCAGGGAGCATTTTTACGATGGAATACTTGGGATTTGCGAATGGAAATTTTTCGTTCAGAAGTTTGGAGTATCGATGAATGTATTAGATGTCAACGCACACACAGGCAGTCTGCGTATGTAAAATGCGCACGCAGTACTCGCTACTCTGCATTTCTGTGGGTGTGTGTTGGGGGAGGGGGGAGGGGTGTGTGCGTGTTGCGCACTATACTAACTTAGTTGTTGCCAATCAGCATTGCCAACACCCATAGCAAGGGACCACTGTACATAGAAAGTGTGTTCATTGAAATTACGCCATCCCCACTCTGTTCGCGCACCAGAGTGTCAGCGGCGCTTATCCCTCTATCACATATGCATGCTGCTATACATCTTTTGCTGACGCCAAAGGACACCGGTCGAAGCTTGCTCAATCGTCGCAGTACGTTTCTATTAGAAAACACGGCATATTTGTCGAGCCATAATTTCAGGTTATCGCCCTAAGAAGCTTGTTTGCGTCTCCGTTAAAGATAAATTTACCACCACCTGTCGCCGTCTGCTAAACAGTATGTTTGCTTTTTGAGTGCGAGAAACTTTATTTGAAGATCGGATGTTGTTATTTATGCGATACACTTACGTTGCCAGAAAATGCTTTCGACGTACGGTGATATACCACGCAGAACTTGCCATGTTTAACAATATTGTTTTGAATGCAAGAACCTATAAGGCTACGCCCAAAATACGGATCGCCAAATTGAACATGACCAGCTAGCACGGCCGTACAACCACTAGTAATGCGTGCGCACATAAAGGGGCAAAAGTACAAAAACGGAAAAAAAGGAAACGACATAAAATGAAAGAAACAGTTGAAAAGAGGGGTACTGCTCGCGGCAGCGATCGTGTCTCTTTGTGGATCGTGTAAATGATGCAGCCTTCCTTGTACAGTTAGTTGTGCGGTTTCTTGTGTATTTAGCTCGTGGTTTCCGCAGGCGAAACTATATCAGCGCACGAAATTCGATGGCGTGGAAGTTTTAGAATTTATAATTTTCTCCTGTAATAGTCAAGATATTTCCGGCAAAGAAATTGTAAAAACGATATTAATCGAGAGATATTCAACAAGTATAAACTGTTCAAATATTTATTTTCAGTGTCCCTTTAACTGTGTTGTTTGTGCCCCAGATGAGAACGAGTATCAACAAGCAGAACAGTGCAATGAACGGGACAAGCAGTTGCTTCCGCATACAACGGTTGTCAGTACTCAATTTGCTTTCAGAAAGTGCGAAAGCAAGACAACTGTTCGTATATTGCAAATCAGTTCTGCGGAAGCCCGTAAAGTGGAGGAAAGTATACACGTTGTATTTTCAGTTCTGCTTCCGCAGAACAGATTTGCCATATTCAGTCTCCCATTGCTTCGAGTTGTCGATTAATTCGCCTTCGCTCTGTGATCGGCTAGCCTCCTAGTTAGCTCAGACGGCAGAGCGACCGCCCCGGAAAGGCGTTGGTCGCGGGTTCGAGTCCCGGACCAGGACGTGTATATTCTGCGAGGCTTTCTTTCTGAGAAACCCGTAAGGGGTTCCTTCGTAGGCTCGTGTTACAATTCGGGTGGATGCGATATTTTCCATTTCATGTTCGTATATAGCAGCTCAAGGTGGCATCGCCCCGTGCACCACGAATTGTATTGTCTACGGATAGACTGAATTATGGCGTTTAACCTCACACAGCGCACCAGGGGCTATGAGAAAGGCCGTGACGGGTCACTCCGCAGTAATTCAGGCCACATGAGGCAATTATATAGCGACAACTCGAGTGCGAGCACACGAGCGCTTCTGCATTGCGGAGATGCGGTCGCTATACGCGTCAGGAATCGAACCCTCTGCGTCGCGCCAAGGGACAAGCCACTGCGGCAAGCCTCTCTGAGGTCTACGCGGATAGGGCGACCCGACACCAGGAACCGATGATGTCCGCAGGCCTGAGCTGGTTGCCAGGCGGCGGCGCATTACGGGGCGCGCACAGCCCCCCACGTGGCCGGCACGCACACAATGGCTGCGAGGGCATTGCGCGGGCGGACGAAGACGACGCGCCGGGTGCGCGCCGGCCGGACTTCGCGGCGTCGACGACTCCCGTTGCGAACCGGCGCTCGCAGTAACACGAGCGCCGTCCCGGGACCGGTCTGCGCCGTCGTCCAGGGCGGTTGCCCGTCGCGCGCTCTACATGCGCACCGGAGCGGCAGCGTGACCGTTCGTTGGCGATCGGGTGGCCGCGCCTCGCTGTCACTGGTGCACCGATATAGGTCGCTGCGGGCTTGCAGCGGGCAGGGGACGCGCTGGTGAACCTGAACGGGCGCCCCCACGTTGCTTGGTGCCTCGTCTGAGAACAGCTACCGATGCGTTTTTTGTCTAATCTTTTACTTAATTGTTTACACGCATTTGAAGGCGATATCAATGCCGGCATAGTAAGGAAGGTGATTATACTAGCAAATGCATATAGTCTGTCGTACGCAAATGCTCACAGGCGCACGTGGGAAGAAAACATACAACGTAGCCATAGGGACGCATATGAGAAATCAGCTGTTACGCTTAATTAAAATGCAGCTCTATCTCGCTTCGTTGTCTGTTTCCTCAATACGGTTGGAAGACAAAAATTGAGGCCCTCGGATACCTTTCTCGCTTACAGACGTACTTACAGACCACCAGCGTCGCCTCGCGGTACGGCGTGTCGTCAAGGGACACACAGCTGCCATCGTGACTCAGCAGGACGGAACGTCCGTGTCATCGCAGCACGCGAAAGGCCCGGCATTATCGCAACGAGAAACTTTTGATGGGTTCAGCCCTTTGTCTTTCGTGGTTGCAAACCCCGCATGCTCACTGGTCATTGGCGTCCGCAACAGTTCTGCGTATGCCGGAAACTCGCGGAGGAGATAGCGCGCATGCGCAGTACGCAGGAGCACGCACGGTCTTTTGCGTGCGCCCGCAGCTTTTCGAAAGCTGCGTAGCGTTCGCTGCGGGCTCTGCGGACTTTGCGGGACATTTCTTTTTTTTTTTTTCGCGTGTTCTCGCGTGTCCACGAGAGTACATTTTTCGATATGGCTCTTGCCGAAGATATGACTCCGGCTTGTGGTTTGCCTCCATGGCGTCTGATATTGGCTGCTGAAGCTGGCATACGACGGCGCTGATTAGCACCATATATGTACCGGCTCCTGCGCGTGCAAGTCAGCAATCCTCAACTTTTGCGTCCGGCCATCTATAGCGGTTTCATGAGCGCGCTTCGCTAAGTACGCACGACTTCGCGCGCTGCGTGCGTGGGTGTTTGAGGACGCCTATTGGTGAGGCGATTTTAATAGCAACGTAATGTGAATACTTCTGGGACACCCAACGTGGGGGCGAGTGCGGCGCAAGTCCTGTTGAAGGCTTTCAGCCCTCTTGACGGTCCGCTGACAGCGCCCCATCCGTCACACACTTTTTCATTAATGCAACCAAACATTGATAGAGCTGCAGCCTCTGCGACACAGAGATAGACATAGCTCTGGAGGCACACAGTGTCACACTATTATTTCAATGCCTTCAGTTTCATTCCAAAATAGACCACTGGTGCCCTTATAAAGCACTTACGGGGCAGGTCCGTACGGGAGCTTGCAAAGGCAAATACAGACGTTCTCGGGAAGCTGCCAAGCGCTTAACTATGAAGCGCGTTCGTTTTGAGCTCGTGTGAGATGGTGGCCGATCGTGTTCTTTCTCGAGGAAGCAGGTCAGTGGGCGCAGACTGAGATTGTGCGCGTGACGCAGGAGCCTACGTGTTGGGGGGAACGCATCGTTGTGCGGCAGCGACGAGCGGTCGCGCCAGCTGAGAGAGCGCGACGTAGTACATCCCGGGAGGCGCCGTCTCGCCTTACTGGAAACGTGTGAGCTCAAGTCGGCGGCTCGCAAACGCGAAAGACACAAAGGCTGACGTTTCGCGGGAATGAAACGCCTCGTCTGATCATTCTGAGCCGCGGCTGCCATTTGACGTCACCGGTGTCCACCCTCCGCTAGCTGTGCACTTCTATACACCGTCCGGTTCTGTCGCGGTTGTTTCTCGCCGATTTCGCAGTTTTAGTCCTTCCTGGAGTCCGCGTTATGTATGCCTGTCGCCGACACTTGACGCGTGTACTTTTGCCTTGTGTAAACTCCTCTTGTTAGCGCAGTCTGGTCCGCAAGCAAGCTATTGACGACAGCTTTCGTAAAGTTTGACGTCGTTGAAGTAGGGACGTCACTCGAGCCATGGCCTCCGAGATTGCGCGCGCTGGCAGCGTGCAATGTTGGAGGTCATGCTCAAGCAGCAGCAGCGCGTAAGCCAGTCGACGGAGGCGCTGAATCCTCTCAGAATATTAAAGGGCTTGCACAATCCCATGCGCAAGCCTCCTTGCCTATTTTCACGATTCTCCCGGCTTCGATTGGGGATTAGGTAACTCGCAGCATTTCACGGCGAGGCATACAAGCGCTCCTCCCCACGAAAATAAATAGATAAAAAATAAATATAATAAAAATAAATAAATAAATAAATAGATAGATAGATAGATAGATAGATAGATAGATAGATAGATAGATAGATAGATAGATAGATAGATAGATAGATAGATAGATAGATAGATAGATAGATAGATAGATAGATAGATAGATAGATAGATAGATAGATAGAAAAATTAAGAAAGAAAGGAAGAAAGAGTCCGCGTATTCTAATGATGCACGGGTGTGGTTCGGTAACACCCGGAACGTGCGACACACATCGTCCCGTCTCGCTTACGAATCACGCGCCGTTTCTCGGAGACTTCGAGCAGGCACACACAGTCGCGAAACAGGTGAAGGAGGTTTCTTGCTCCTCTGCTGGGGGCGTGCTAATAATTACACTAATGCTAATGAAATTCGGGGTTTTTCACCTTCTAGAGCCGCGTGCCGCGAAGAGTCGGGACACGAGATGCTCCGTGAACGCTGATCGTCTGCGTTATCACCGCGCAAACCAGGTGAAATGGTTGCGTGGCGCCACGCCCCGTAACGCCGCCGTTACGCGGGCGTCTCCACGAGTGTGCCGTGGCCCACGTGGCTCAACTGGCGCTCCGGCGGCATACGACAGGAAGTATGGCATGCCCGACGACGAGACCACTGTCACGTAGCTTTCGGAGAAGTCCGCGGTCGCAAGGCAGAATCCAGTTAGAAGGTGAAAAGGGTGCTATAGCTTACGACGTATTCTTAAGAACGTTACATTATGTATACGCATTCCACCCTCTTTCTAGGCTTTCTGCAGAAAGTGAGCCAACTCGCAGGAGCGATTTGCTATCCACTACGGCACTTCGGTTGAAAAGTAGTTAGCTCTGCCCATTTCTTCTTTATTTTTTTTTAGCTTCATGTTTTTCATATTTGTAATTGCGAGCTGAAAATAAAATGCCGCCTTCATGAAAGGAAACCCTAGCTAAACGATGTTTGAGACGTTCTAGTTGCTTGCAGTTATTAGGGCGTCAGTCGCTTTTCTCGCCTTCTCGTAATCGTTTCCTCCCGTTTTTTTCATGCCCTAGTGCGGGGTCGCCAACTGGGCTCAGTCCTCGTCAACCTCCCTGCCTTTCCTTTGTCCTTCTTTTCTCTCGCTCACCCTCTTTTTCCAAACGCATACGTAAACATAAGTAATTGGTGAATCGGGTGAAACCTGAGATCCGAAGTGACATGCTTCCGCTTACCAGGCCTCCCCCCCCCCTCACTTCAAGAAAAGATAAATAAAAAATAAGAAGGGGAGCGGAATACAAACATATATCAGTATTCTTTTTAAGATCTTAGCAAAATTTTTAAATACTGGCTGTTGGAGATACGAGAAGTCTGCCCCTTGAACTGGATTACTCGAAGACGCGGAAATGCACGTGAAATCCAAATGCCCAATTGAATAAATCGAGAAATATTATTATTAACTTTTCGCCTAATCTCTTTTGGGCCACATATCGCCATTTATGATTTGCATCCGGCGAGGCTTGCAAGGCATGTTCACTTGGAATGTATTCAGAGGCTGGCACCAGTTTCGAGACATTTAATTATGTTGCAGGGTTTAACGTTTCCAAACTGTACGGTTGGTTAAGACCGTAGTGGATGGCTCCGGAAAAATTTTTATTACCTAGTTTTTTTTTTTTTACCTGTACGCAAATCTAAGTATACGAACGTCCTCGAACGCTGCCCCATAATGTCGATATGTGGGGCCGCCGCCGCCGGTAGTCGAACCCACTACCTCGTGTTCAGCAGTATAGAAAGTTTGGAAATATGTCTTGCCAAGCTGTGCGACGGATCTAATTATAGTGTCCCATAGTTTAATCGATGCAGGTAAATTCCCTACCTTGAGAAACACATCAGGAGAGTCAGCACGCCTTTTTCTCAAGTTCTAAAATCGGAACACAACCCTTTCCTTTTTTACCCTTTTTCTCAGTCGCAAGTCTGTTTTCTGTGGAAACAGTTTACAGCTTGGCGGCCGGGGCTGCTGCGATCTACCGACTAGCGAAATTGGTTACCACTCAAAGCTTTTGAAGCTGACGACTTGGTAGCTTCAGGGGAATTCCGCTCGTTATAAATCTCGGTGCTGTCATATCGCCGATCTGACGTGTCGTTTGCTGCTGATGTTTTCTCTGTTAGAATCGCTTGTAATACTCTTCTGTGATGCAACCACTCCTGCTTCGGTCAATTACGGGCTTGCAGTATTTTGAAATAAATAAATAAACCACCAGTTCAGCCCAAAAGGTAGCAAAGTCATCGATAACGCTCGGGCGTAAAATACCGCGCTTGCTCCTCGAGTATGCATGTCGCGCTTATTCAATGATAAAACAGTGTGCCCTGAATGCGCCGCATGGGTATTCTTAGTGTTGGAGAAAACCACCGGCTTGGAAGAAGCAACGAAAGGTGTGACACGTTTGGAAATATACAGGGCGAATGATAAGTGTGGTGTACGTGGCCGCAGCGACGGAGAGACCGAGCTCGGCGTTGTCACCTCGGCCGCCAAGTGGAGTTTATGTGGGCTATCGCTTGAGGGAACATGGTTAGGATGTCTCTCGGATGTAATGTTGAGCGCCTCGGGCGCGTAAGACCCACAGACAAGTGAAGACAAAGAGAGATAGAGAAACAACTAAAACAAAAAGTAATGCACGTACGAAATTCACCAGTTTATTCGTTCGTTTCCTTCCCTTTTCTTCCTTGATTCAGTTACTCATTAATTATTTCCTTCTTTTTCCTTCCTTCCTTCCTTCCTTCATCAAAATGCATGAATTATCAAGTAAATAGGGAGTTTACTCTAAACTGCAATCGTCTACTATCAAGCGGGAACACTTCGCCCCAAGGTTACTTCCTAATAGTGCACGAGAGCATCGACTTTCGTTCATTCAACGCCGCGTGGAAGGAAGACACTTTTATTTAATTTTATTTTGGACATTTGTGAATCAGCGAAAGGCCAAGAGCCAGCGACCTTATAGGAAGCTGTCGATTCCTGACCACTGCGGCCCCTTGAAGAAATTTCGGCTGGAATGGTGGTTCGCTGTGCTTTCCCTTCTTTATTTATTTAGTTTTCTATAGCTTGATGGTCCTCAAATTTTTGCAACTGCAAACTGAAAATAATATGTATCGGCGTAAAATAATAACCTAGCTAACTGGTGTTTCAGGCGTTCTATAGTTGCTTGCGGTTATTGGAGCGTCAGAACTTTCCAATAAGCAATGTCTTCGCTTTTCTCGCTTCTACGCTGCTGCCCGAAGTTCGGATCGCCTAGCGGAAATGTGAACGTTCGGTGTTTTACGTTCACTGGGTGCCCTGAGTGGATGCGAGCACGACAAGATTAACTTGCCGTGCTTCGCAAACAGTGCACAATGAAAATGCTTCCAATTTCCGTAATGCAGGCGAGGTTTGCTTGCTGCGTCGACCTTGTTATAGTTTGGAAGCAGCCATTTATTATGATGAGCTACTAGAAAAGTGTCAAAACGTCCTCCATAACTTAAATGATTTCTCTGAGAAGAATACAAAACAGGTTATCATTGGTTGATTGTTGATTGGCCCTGACAATATTAAACGGAATCAAGGATCGAAAGAGGAAGAATAAAGAATTGTAGAAGAGAAACGGGTGTGGCCACGACCATCGGGACTCTCATGCTGCCTTCCGGTTACCTGAACTATCTCGCAGCCACATTTGAGTAAGTATATATTCTTGTATGAACAAAAGGTGGCTACAGGTGGACAGTCCTTTGCAAGTGAAGAGCAGACGAGAAAAGCAGCCGGAATCTTAGTATTAGCACGGTTCACTCGTTTAGGCCTCGAGATATTTGATATATTATAAGGTCACCTTGCAAGATGACATCATATGTGGGGGACCGGACAAGGCCCAGCATTGCTGGCACCCTGGTTAGTTATAGTTAAAGCCCGCGGGCTTTCACGCATGACCAAATAATGTGAATGTCTATTTGTTCGACGATCAAAGATACGCACGTCCCCGAGCACTGTTGCGACCCAGGAATGGTTCGGGCCATAAAGTTTCATGCAGTTACTAGATGAAACTGTGGCGCTATAGTGTCAACGGGAGCTGGCACGCAGGTCAGTTCAAAGCCAGCATGGGAATGATGGGCGGTGCACGGATTTGCCTAAACTTCGTCCTTGTTGCTTTAAATGGCTTCGTGAATTTGACATGTGATCATCTTTAAGAAAGTAATGCTTTACAAATAATTAAATGAGCATTGTCAGAATTGTCCGATGGCAGGATTCGAACAGAAATAGCGCCTCTAACGAAAAGACCCGCGATTTAGCACTGTGGTTGTGTTATGCGGTAATTTTCCGCGGCAGATGCATTGAGCGTGGCAGGTTGTACTTAGGGCAGCGTTGACCTATCGCCTGTCCCTTAATGAGAAGTGCAAATCTGTAAATTTAAAAGTTGTTTACTTGGTCTATGATTGAAGAGAAGCATATGGCACTGTGTTTGCTGCAATTCATACACCTGCGTGGGCTACGTAAATTCGTCCTATAAGTAGCGCGTGACGCCAACAGTGACATTTCTACGGGATCGCTTACAGCTTTCCCTGAACTGTTTTGAAGAAAGAATGCCAAATAAGGTCGCGCGTTCCTGTCACGCGCTTCTGAAGGCAAAAGATGACATATCGAAGCCGTGCGCTTATTTACTCAGGAGCACATGTGCTGCTCGACCGCTGGAACAAGGCGTGTAACGCGGTAGTTTTCCTCTCAAGATTTTAAAGAAGCAGCATTTCACTTTACGGTTAGAACAAGGCGTCGGGTCTACTGTAGCTCTTTTTCTTCCACTCGACGTATTAGAAGGCGGAGAGAAATAAAGTACAAACGCCTCTCTCGGACAAAGAGACGTGCACATGTGACTATGTGAACGCGGACGGTGTAAGCGCTCACTTGGCACAGATAGTGCGCAGCTGTTCGTGAGAATGGCGTAAACAATCGCACGTGCACGTGACGTCGCGAAAGTGAGAAACGTAAACAGAGACATAAAAAAAAATGTGAGAGAACGTTGGCCAGTCAGCAGATGTTTGCCGTATGCGACGCAAGCCCCGTGGTCCTTCGCCGAAACCAGAGCGGCCACGAGGCCCAACGACGTGCACACACAGTAACTGTTGCTGTTTTACGCCAAGCGTGGGGAAATTGCCACCGAAAAACGTGTCAGTCAGCGCGTGGCGCATTCGGCAGAACGCGGGAGAAGCCAGGGGACAAACCACCGGGCCTCTCCTCGCCGTCGTCTCTCCGCCATCGACCTTGGTCGCAAGCGACGGCGGTGGAAAGGGAAGGAGGTGGAGGGCACGGCGTAGCTTCGGCCGGGCGCTGCTGCTGCGAACCTGGCGCGGACGTCGCTACCGCTTCTGGCGGGACCGATCCAGCCGCGCCGGCGCCGTCACGTGACCCTCTCGCGGAGCGTTTGAAAACGCCGCACCGTCGGCCGGAGCAACCAGATCGAGCCCAGACGGCACGCAGTCCGCATCGCAGTCAGTGTCAACTCCCGTCGCACTTCGCGCCTTCGTTCTCCAAGCCATGGAAGTAGCCCTGTCGCCCGCCTTCGAGCGCCTCTTGCCGTCGTCGGCCGCACCCAGAGTGCCTTCTTCGGACGAGTCGTCCCCTTGGAGAAGGCGCGACGCCGGAGAGCTTCTCTCCGGCCCCCTGGACCTCGTCGGCAACGTCCCGGGCGGCCCGCGCCGCGTGTTCGTGCGCGTCTACCGCACCAGCCGCGAGCACTTCGCCGTGCTGCTGCCGTTGCGCGCCCTGGCCAGTGCCTGCAAGCCCCTGGCGAGCCTGAACCTCCGTACGTGCGCCATCCTGCAGACGTCCCATGACGAGTTCCGCGTCTCGCCTCGGCCCCTGGAAGGCGCCACCCTGTGCTTCAAGTCGCCTCCCGGCTCGCCCCCAGTCGCCCACTGGATCGCCGCTCTCCAGGAGCCGCGTCACCAGCGCGGACGCTGCCCTGGCTCCCCGCTGCTCGCCGTGCACAAGATGCCGGCGCTGCTCGAGGAGGACAACATGCAGCCCGTGTGTTGAAGGAAGCGCCGCGACGAGGAGCGGTGCTAAAAGCCGCCACCGTTAATTTGCAAGCGGTTGTGTAACGCGGCAAACCAGAAGTTCCTTCTCCAAATGGACCAAGTCGTCTGCAACCTCTGACAACAGCAACGGCCATCGTGGATGCACGACTTGAAACTGCGGACGTCCGTGGATGACCCAGTCGGACGAGCAGTTGCTCCGACACCGACTCCGCTCCGAGGGAGGCGCCCGACTTTTGGTGTCCACTGCCTATGCCAAACCACCACCACCACCGCCACTGTCGGTCCTGGGCCAGTTGAGACACGAGCACGTTGCTGCGGGCATTCCTCGGAGCGTCAGAAAAAATATCCGCGGAGGCGTCTGACCTACTCTCTCCGTGGAAGAAAACCAAAGCTGCAAGGCCAAAGTGTGTCTCCTGTGTATATAGCGTGTTGTGAAGGACTTGTTTCTCCCTCTTATTTTTTTTCTCCTTTGTTTTTGTACGCTGATATGGACTACACGCTCGTTGTGCGGCGGACGCGATGAACACTTCCAGCGTTTCTTACGTGAATGCCTTCGTCGCTGTTTGCTGCAGCTTCTGAAGACCCACAAGCCGGGCGCGGATTGCGCCGCGCGCATCTGCTGCACTCCGGTCGCCGCCGTGCTGAGCGAGCAATCAAAAAAAAAAGAAAGAAAGCTCGACGGACGGCGCAGCTGCACGTCGACGACGACCACAACAGCGGAAGCCAGCCGCGATTAGGGCGGCGTCCTGTGATAGAAAAGACATGCACAAGCCTGCATGAAGCACGTTGTTAGCAGTCAGCGTACGCACTATATATGTGGAATAAATAACATTTTTATTCGTTGAAAACTCGTGTATTTGGAGCTGTCTTTCTCCGGCGCTTTTTCCCTTTGAGGGAAAGTGTGCGTTTAGATTGTCCGAGTCCTTAACCCACCCCCACCCTTCATCCTTTGTACACCGATGACCTCACGGTGCTCAGTAGTGCGCTGGCGGAAACCGAGGCACGGGACGTCTGTGTTTTGGCGGACGTATGATGTACGCGGAACGCCTCGCGGTGCCCGTTGTGATAGGGATCGCCGTGGCGTTAGCGCGTTCCATGCATCGCCAGCTGTTTCTTTTCTTCCTTTCCTTTATATATATATATATAGTGAGCGAAAAATAGCAGCGCGAAGCGCCATTTCCCGAAAGCCGTGGGTCAAATAACAGTGGCATCGACTGGACGTTAATGACGCATCACGGGCGCCCGGATCGATATCGAAGGCCCGGCTGGTTGGATCACTATCGAACGTGTATAGATTTTGAGAGACGACGAGGAATGTGCGCCATTTGGCTCGGTTCCCATAATAATTACGCGAGCCGTGAGGGTAAGTACAAGGAAAACGGATTCGGGCCTTCGTATCGTATAGTATAGTAGCAGTACAAGGTTGTTTGTGTAGAGCGACGAACTTTCGAGCGGTGTGTTTGTCTTCGCGAAGCATTGTGACGTCGGCGGTGTTTGCGTTCGGAGGGGGCAACTCCGACGACGTTTCGACTGCTATCTCGAAACCGCGTGGAGTGAGGGGTGGGCGTGGCAAGAGGCCATTGAGACTGTTCGAAAAAAACATGCGAGCACTGATAGCAGCCTTTTGGAGGGGCTCGCAGAACTCTGCTGCATATCTTGCGACTGACAGACCAGGCCTTTCTTCACTGCAGCGGGTTTCCGAGAACGACAGTGAAAGCGTAGCGCTTCCACCGATTGGCCATCGTGCCCGGGAAAGTATTGCAGCGACGTAAAATCCCCGCTTCCCTTAAGAACAGCTCGCTGTCTTCTGCAAGTTGTTCTGTTCGTGTCAGGTTTGTGGGAGTCCAGTTTGAGAAGATGTTCACTCATAATAATCTTTTGAGTGGTTTGTCTCCTTAGCTCTTTTGTCGTTAGCTATCCAGTTGCCTGGTCAACTCTATAGTCTGCCAACCACAGACCTGCGCCCGCAGTAACTGCATCGCCTATTCAATTCTCAACCGACTGACGTCAGTAGTTGGCTTCGTAAACCTGCACTTCATATATCGGATTCAAGTTTTTCGTTCGTAAGTCGCCTTCGGCAGTGATATGCTGGCTAACGTGATTGGCTGGTGCTTGTTCATACGAACTGCTCAAGTGCAGAAACTGCTCTGTGACCTCGCTCCCAGGGCCCGTGTTTACAAAGCACTCGCACATTAGATATTGAAACTACGGAATGTGTAGATGAAATTATGGGATTTTTTCTCCTGTTTTAGTGCTATTATTCAACAAGATAGTTAAATTATGCATCAAGGTTAAATTTTCTATGAACTCAATACTCTGAATAAAGAGAAGTAGAAATAAAACTGGGAGACAAGACACAATTTACCGCCGTTGAAAGCCGAACGCAAAACCTCCGCCTGACACGTTTGGTGTTAGCTACCAGTTGAGCTACGACAACGGATGTCTCGCCCTCCGCTTTCTTGTGTATTGCTGTTCATGCAATGGGTATTAATTCTACAATTAAAAAACAAGCAAGAATACGTTAAATTTTCCTGCGTTTCTGTTGGCTTCGTTTTCTGCTGCATTCTTAGTAAACGTCATACTTGTTACTAAAGATCGAAGCCTTCGGCTTCCCCGATTCTTTTCGCTTTCTAGTACATTAGAATTTCATAAGAACCGACGCAGGATAACCACGACAGCGAATATCACCAACAAGGACCCCTGACCAATGACGAACAGTTCCTACGATCTAAAACGCTCGTCCTCAATGTTCACTTCTTTATTTCGCCTCTGCGGAGACAGGCGCACCGGAGGAGACGGAAGTGCTTTGGAGATAAAGGTGCAACTTTTACCTCTCCGTCACTTTTACTTTTCGATGACGAAACCTCCAGACGCAGCTCCTGGGGACAAGGGGTGCAACCGCTCTCGGCGTGTCCCCCGCACCTCCCTTTCACACTTCTCACGCCACTGCTCGACCCCCCCCCCCCCCCCCCCTCTTGGAGCAGCGCAGACAGGCGACTGGGAATCCTGCCAGGAGTGTTTCCCGGGTCCATCGGTGCTGTGCCTCTTCTTGACAAGCTGCGAAGGCCGTCGACTTCACTTGTCAGTTGTCTCTCACATAGACCCTTCCGTGCGTACATAGAGTTAATGCACTGAAGGTTCGATCGGCCTCATCATGTTGTCATACGTACTTGAATGCAATAGGTTATGAGTGGGCGGTAATCAAAGCAGCGCCATTTTGGCAACAGTGCTTGAAACTGAGGTAATTAGTGAACAACGCAAGTTGACGGACTCAAGGACAGGCACTTGAACACAAAATCAAAACGAGTGCTGCTGCAGGAGCCACCTGTCATCATTTGACGGTTGCATATCCGCTACCTTTGCTGAAGCTTCCATCCACTGAAGCGGTCGACATTCGCAAAGGAACGCTTCGTACCACCACGCGAGCTCTAACACCCCCGTGTGGTTCTGACCTCCCAGTTGGTCTCACTGTAGCGAAGAGGAGGCATCTCTCCGAAGTATCCTAGCGAGTGCGGCTTACCGCTCATCCGTGCCCAGTGGAGTTATATTGTCGCCTGTAAGAGTTGGGGTCGGGTATGTCAAAAGGTGTAGGGGCGGGGCGCTGGCCTATGCCGTCGTCCGACTGATCCACACTAAGGACGTTGATGATGGGAGGAACGTGTTCTCATCGAGAACGAGGAGTATACTGGCACTTATTTACGATACCTACATGAAGAGTGCAGAACGTTACGTCTCATCAGTCTATCATGACTGAAAGTGAAGCACCCCGAGGAGCCGAAAACGGCTGCTTGAAACTCCCTCTGTCCTCCCTAGATCCCTAGGTCAAGGAAACTGCCGTCCAACCTTCGTCCAATCGGAGTGTCCAAAGTTGTCGAAGGACCCGCGTTGATGGCGAGGGTTCACACACTCACTCCCGCATCTTAGTTTCTCTGAACAAACAGAAAGGAGGGGGGCCTCGTAGGCAGGGGTTGTCACACTTGACTCAAGCAGCCGCGTCTTGGTTCCTGGGTTGACCCCGCGGTTAGTTGGGGCGTTTGTCAAACGACCGTGGTGGTTACTGGAGTCCGTGAGGGAACGCCTTAGAACATCCTTTTCCAGGAGTTATTTTGCTCCCAGTTGTACGTGAAGGCGACAGTGAAGAAACAAACAATACTCAGTCCGCCGAACGTGTCTCGCCTTGGTGGCGCCGCAAGTCTGTCCGAGGGGGGCGCGCATTCTTGGCTTCACGAAGCGATTCGTCGCAGCAGGGCAAGAAAAGCTACCCCCGTTGGGCGATCGTAACACGCCTTATCGAGTTGTCCATTCTGTACTGCACCAGCACAGGAGGCACACCTGTCAACCTTCTGTAGACATGTCTCAAAGCAGGAGATCATTCGTCGACGCAACCTGCACCGTGTGGGCGTTCATCCCAACTGGCCACCAGATTTACTCAACTATAAACGGATAATCCGCATTTGCCGTCTTTCTCTCTTTCTTTCTCTTTTTTCTAAACTTTATGCGGCAGACGACGCTTCACAGTTACGTGCAGCAAGCCCTTTCTGATACGAACTAGCGTAAAAAAAAATAGTGAAATGTTGCACTCGTTCATTTATATTTGTTCGTGTTCGTTCGCTTATTTACGCAAGGGCAATAACGATGAAACCCACAGTGTGGCGTAGACACACACACACACACACACACACAAACACACACACACACACACACACACACACACACACACACACACACACACACACACACACACACACACACACACACACACACACACACACACACACACACACACACACACACACACACACACACACACACACACACACACACACACACACAAACACACACGCACGCACGCACACACACACACACACACACACACACATCGAGGTGATGGAAAACCCGCGCCGCGGAACTCACGGGCCGCTGGCGGTCAAGGAGCACAGGCAACACTTTCTCAGCGCCAAAAGAGCATTTTTCATTTTCGCGACTTCTCCACCAAGTCGGCAGTACATGCTAGAATGATGTGGTAATCGCACTGAGAGGGGCTCTTTAAATCGAGGATAGATGGATTGGTGGCGACGAAATTTCGTTTTGCACTATTTTTTTTCTCGGATTCCGTTCTCCTAAATATTTTACATTGGGAATCGAAAAATACGCGCAGCAAGGTATCGTTCTACGACAACGCCTTTTGTGCGGTTCTCACTTTGATAATTCTCCATCTCCCTCCTTGCTTCTTTTCACCCTTTCCCCCTCCCCCACTTGTAGAGTAGCCAACCGGGAGTGACTATGGCTGACCCTCCCTTACGTTCCTTCTTCACATATTTCTCTTTTTCGCAACATGGTCTTCTTTATTCTTGTCACTTTTGTTTCCCGTCTTCTGGTATCTTTGGTGGAAGTTTTCTTCCTTTGCATTGTCTAGCAGGATTTAGCTTATGGTATTCGAATAGAACAAGAAAACAAAGTGTAGTACCTTACAACTGTCTCTGAAAGGGGAGGTGTTTTACGACTCCATGTGGTTCCTTTTGTCGTCTAGCCTTGGGCTGTCCGGTGACGTTGTTGTGGGCATCGTCGTTCTTCTTTGTCTTGTCTTGTGGTTTCCTTTGTCGTTTGTCGTTTTGACGAAGAAGCACTTATCATCACATTTCGTCGCATTATTTTCTGTTCCAACGTATTTTCCGATAGGAGTATATAGACTACCCAACTTTCAACTCGCGCACGTAACTGTTGTATTTTTTTCTTGCGCCTGAGATTAAGCCGCTTCGGTTGGAAATGGAACGCCTTGGATTCGACGTCTGCTCCTCGAAGCCGTCCCGAGTGCAGGTCCGTCCGTCCGGCGCTGCCTTCAGGCTGTGCACGCGAACGAGGTGCGTGCACGCCGCCGCCCGCACTCTGTGCGCAGCGTTCACAGGCAGTGTTTTATGTTTCCCTGTGCTCCTGCGCGTGCTCTTCCCGTCTTCGAGAAGCGGTCGATATGTGCACCGCGTGGCGTCTGCGGCCCGAGTCAAGACGCGGTGCTTATCACTTGGAGAGATAGCACAGCCTGTCCGTCACTGACCAGCTGCTTCGTGCGCAGCTCAAACGTTCCAGACAGCCGAGTCGGGTCCTCCTCTTGGAGAGACTGCTGCGGTCAGCTGGTTGAAACCGGGTTGTACTGAGAGTATACAATCAGTGACGACAACAGTACAACTCTCTGCCCATTCCCATATTTTTAAAAAGCTTTACTTTTACCATTGGGGGAATTGGGGATAAAAGTTAATGGAAAATACCTTAGTAACTTGCGATTCGCTGATGATATTGCCTTGCTTAGTAACACAGAGGACCAATTGCAATGCATGCTCACTGACCTGGAGAGGCAAAGCAGAAGAGTGGGTCTAAAAATTAATATGCAGAAAACTAAAGTAATGCTTAACAGTCTCGGGAGAGAACAGCAATTTACAATAGGCAGCGAGGCACTGGAAGTCGTAAGGGAATACATCTACTTAGGGCAGGTAGTGACGGCGGATCCGGATCATGAGACGGAAATAATCAGAAGAATAAGAATGGGCTGGAGTGCGTTTGGCAGGCAGTCCCAAATCATGAACAGCAGGTTGCCGTTATCCCTCAAGAGAAAAGTATATAATAGCTGTGTCTTACCAGTACTCACCTACGGGGCAGAAACCTGGAGGCTTACGAAAAGGGTTCTACTCAAATTGAGGACGACACAACGAGCTATGGAAAGAAGAATGATAGGTGTAACGTTAAGGGATAAGAAAAGAGCAGATTGGGTGAGGGAACAAGCGCGAGTTAATGACATCTTAGTTGAAATCAAGAAAAAGAAATGGGCATGGGCAGGACATGTAATGAGGAGGGAAGATAACCGATGGTCATTAAGGGTTACGGACTGGATCCCAAGGGAAGGGAAGCGTAGCAGGGGGCGGCAGAAAGTTAGGTGGGCGGATGAGATTGAGAAGTTTGCAGGGACGGCATGGCCACAATTAGTACATGACCGGGGTTGTTGGAGAAGTATGGGAGAGGCCTTTGCCCTGCATTGGGCGTAACCAGGCTGATGATGATGATGATGATGATGATGACTTTTACCATTGAAGTACGTGTGAAACGCAGGAACGGCGTTTAGGCAACCGCTAGATGAATTTCAGTGTGTTCCATAAATTAAAATACAAATATCATTCTAAGTACTGGGTGCTGGGAGATTATTATTATTTTTTGATCCCACATTAACTGTAAATGTTGGCAATATTAAAAAAAAAATTGAGCAGCCACGTTTGCCACATGCGATCAAAACATGCATCACAACTCTGTAACCAGAATCAGTTACTGAGTGTCTGAAACTGACAGAATTGATACAGTGTACACGACTCCAGAAAATACCAACGCCTATTTAGTGTATGCATTTTACGAAATTCATGTAAATGAACAAAGTGTTTGGTGCAAACTACAAATGAATATGGAAACTCTGTCCGCTTTCAGCGCCCTGCCACCCTCTGTCTGACAGAATATTTTGGCAGCGTTTCAGAGCTGTATTACTTCACGTAAACAGGAAGTCACATTTGATAGCGCTTACAGAGTATCGCAGCGTACTTACTCAACGTACCCCTACTTCTACCTTCGCTTTTCCTCTCTTTGTCCCCTTCGACCAAATGCAGGGTAGGATGTTCAATTTATCAATGTGATGTTCGGTTTGTTTTAGTTGAACTTTTCTGATTTTCATAAGCTTTCGCGAATAAATTAAGAGTTAAACAACTTTGCTCATATGACGCACTTGAATTCAATCAATCAGCAAATATATTGCTGAATCAACAAAAACAAAATTTATTGCATTGGAAAGTGAAACGCATAAGATTACTAATTTATTTCTGACCATTTCGCGTTACAAAGTGACCTATCGCTCATGCAAAACTGGTGTAACACTTGGCTCATGGTATTAAATGCATCTAAAACTGCGTTGATGTCTATTTACCGACGTCGTAACTACGATATGGCTAATTATAATATCAATAACATGCAGATTGTAACAACTGATTCATTTAAATATCTTGGCGTGTATATCTCGCGTGACCTAACTTGGACTTGTCATGTTCCACATAATAAATTCTGCTAATCGTACTCTAGATTATCTACGCCGTAACCTTTTCCTAGCTCCTCCCTCTATTGAACAACTTGCTTTCCAAACTTTCGTGCGGCCCAAGCTGGAGTATGCCAATTATATTTTTGACTGCCACCAAAATAACCTTATTAACGCCCTCGAGTCGGTTCATAACCGCGCGACACGATTTATTCTGTCTAATTATACGCATTTCATTTTCATTCAAGCATCTCAGCACTAAAAGCCCAAATAAGCTTACCCGCTCTTGCCTCACGCCGTAGATTAGCATGTCTTAAGCTCTTTCATAATTTTTTCCATTCTTTGCATTTTGACAACCCGTACATAAAAAGAGCCCACAACATTGCCCGCACCAGTCACTCTAACACAGTATATATCCGCCACAATCCCATACCGTGACTTTTCAGCAATCATCTTTTTTTTTTTTTTTTGTGCGCACAGCACGTGACTGGAATGGCCTGCCCACCGAAGTTGTCCCCATCATCGACCCACTTGCATTCAAGCGGTTCGTCGAAGACATTCTATTGTAGCTTGCAGTATCTTTGTTTGCCATTAACTACCCACTCCCTCATGTAATTTCTCAACAAGGGACCTTTGAGAAAATAAATAAATAAATAAACATAATCAATCAATCAATCAATCAATTCGATATCTTTTTATTACTACGTCTAATTCTTTTGTTTTGATCACTGACTCATAAGAATCAAATTTTACCAAACTTTTATCAAATTTTTTTGAAGATTACTGACTGATTGAAAGATTAAATTAATCAATAACCATTCCTTAATGATAAACTGCTTCCTTAACTATGACACGGCATCTACACATAATGTGTTAACTATATACAAGGTATGTGTTTAAGCTATACAGGTTTAATTAACTCAAAGAGGATGCGAAATTGGGCTTGTCGGGAATGGGGACAGCGCTGCATTTGCATGCTTCTGTCCGTCTTGTGCTTCTGCTCTATACGACTAACTACCGGTTTAAGCCAACGTAAATATTATTAATACATTGAAACCTGGAAAACGTGAGAAAATTGAATGTTTTATTTATTTCTGGGGCGCTAATATGTTGGTGTTTTTTTTTTTTAGGTTTGAGAGATAAGGATAGGAATGCCGAAGAACGGACAAGGTGTCTCTGTTTAAAAACGAACACCCCCCTGCATGTTAGCTCAAATAACCATGCAATCGTTCATATTCAATAAATTATAAGCAGGAAGTGATTTAACTGAGTGTTAGTGTATTCTGGAGAATATGCTTCACGCAACTTAAAATTAGTAGACGATAATTTTCGGAAAAGTTCTACTCTGTCGTTTCCGGAAAGCATATGCCATCACAGACTTCTTTCCCTTCGTTGGACAGCGCGAGCACGTGTTGCGCACGGGAACAATTTTGTGTCTTGCAAAAGGATGTCCTGGGCGTGAACTTTGTTCGAAGCACATGCAAGCGAACGCGGCATTCTTTTTTGTTCTTGCGTAATAACTGTTTACGACGTTCTATCTCCGGTTTTATATAAATTTGTACCTCACTTTCAACCGAAAGAAAGAAGATGTCGTTAGAAACGAGCGCTTCAAAAAGTTAAGAACGTCAATATTCAGTTATGGCGAACACGCCGTCTTCATCGTTATCAGCCTGACGAGTACACTTGTGGATAAAGGTCATATCCGGCTGCACCCTTACTGCGCCACCCGAGCCCACTCCCGAATTTCCTGACTTTCCAAACACCTTGGCTAGCACTATACTCCAATCGCCTTAACGGCGCAGGAAACGCGGCCTTCTTTTTTTTCTTTTTTCTTACGTGCTCTACCATATCGCGCATGCCCTCTACCGCCAATTGAAGTTACCTTACTTTCTGTCTATTCAGTTAGGGATGCTGTACTCTGTACGCTGTTGCCATATACTGTCGCCATCTTGTCATCTCTAAATGGCTCCGAATATTCGGCAACATGGCGGAATTGGGCCATGTCCAGAGTAGCACCACAGCACAGAGGTATAGTGAACTAGAAAGCTTCCTTCTAGTTCACTGTAACGGAGGCGAGGCATGGCGACTATGAAGCCCACTCTGCGCAGTAAAATTTCTTGCCCTCATAAGAGCGGTCTTTTGTCCTATGGCTAACACTCTTACACTTAACGCTGTTTTTTTTTTTCTTCACTGTAGAACGACAGCAAGCTCAGGCGACACCTGCGATGAGAAAAGCCTTAATTGAAAACTGTGCACTAAATTCTCGCCACTTTGTGCGCACCGAAATATCGTCAGCCCGTTTCTCCCTCTTCCTTTTGGGGGTGTCTCCCTAACCCTTTGGTTGGGGAGACACCCTAACAGTTGTGGAGCAGCAGGCCAGTGACGAGGTTCTGTAGCCAACCTTTCCACCTTTTCCATCATTAAACCTCTCTCTCTCTCTCTCTCTCTCTCTCTCTCTCTCTGACACGAAAGTTTGACAGCAATAGCTAGAAAAGCTTATTTAACGCAGTTTTCGTGACCTCATGCTGACTCACCGCAAAAAGGAGTTAAAGAATACAAACCTATCATGCGTCCCCATCAACGATTCGAAAGTAAAGGTGTTAGAAATGGCACAAACCAGCACCTTTGAGGAAGTAAAAATGTTTGCCCTCATGTGTAGGCGACCACCACCAACGCCAACGCGCGTTTCCCGCTTGCTTGCCGTTGGCCGAGACAATGCAACGCTGGTGGAAGCGACGAGCGCTTTAAATGCCGAGACGCAACTCCCTCCCATTTCCCGCAATTAGAAGGGCGTCATCTCGACGCAATGGCTGTCGGAGCCGTGCGTTAGCACTCGTTTCATCACACAGGGGCAAGGTTCAGGTCCCGGTATAGAAACCGAGCACGCGTGCTTCTCTCTGCTACGCAGCACTGCACAGCACACGCCCTCGTCGCGTCACGAGGCAGCTGAGATAGCGGATGTCGCTGCAGGGACGACACTCAGCATGCCACTGTGAGTGCGAGCAGTTGCGTGCAGCAAAAGACACTCCCGCTCACGCGCCACGGTAACTGGGGCTGCGAGGTCGTTTTAATCTGTATCTTTCCGCGGCTGCACTCGATGGCTTCCTCGCTTCCATTGTTTTCGTTCTTTTCCTTATTTTCTCTTTTTTCTTTCTGCACTCGCCTTACTTTAAGGCCGCGTGACAGCAATGTGGAGCTTCTGAAGTGGTTTCGAGATAATTCGCGGCCATCTTGAAGTGCAATGATGTCTGCACAGAGGAAGCTCCTTCTTTTTCGTTTCGCTTTTCTGAACAGGTGCAAATGGTCCATTAGTGTAAATGGCCCTTGAGCTCCAATACCATGCGCCGCAAGCTAGGCGGTATGGCAGCTCAGTGCAGTCAGAGTCTTCACCCACAAAGTCGTTTCAATAATTCGAGAGCTAGCCGAGAATTACTCAGTAGTTAAAGTATTTGCGAATCGTGGAACGTTGTCTCAACGAACTAGCGGGTCTCTGCGAATATATACTGTGTGTTCACACCGCAGGCGCATCGCACGCTAACGTGCAGCAATGGGAGTGAACCCGTCAGTTCTGATTCTTCAACTTGCATGTTTGATTTGACTTTTTGGGGACACTACTACGTTACTGTAGGCTTCGTATGGTCTTTTTAATCGATTCTACTACGAGTATATCAAACCATATAGCTTGCCGATCGGCCGATCCTTTTGAAGACGCATACGCAAAGCATCGCTTGAGGCGACGGTCGGAGGCAATCAGTTCGCAGCTGACTGGGCATAGAAACGCGTTTCGGCCTCTGCAACAGCAGCTTTGCTGGAAAAGGCGACTATAGAAATGAGTTTATCGTATACGTGCGTATTTGACTCAATTCGGTGCATAAACATCTTGCACCATGTGCAGTGAGAAGTTGTCATGGCAAGACATTCCCAAATATGTTTTGGCGCTCTGTGGCAACATTTGGCTCTCGCGCTTTGCAAGTCCGCGTGTCAACACAAAATGATCACTACAAGAAGATTACTACTCAATCGGGGGGGGGGGATAATGCGGGGGAGAGGAGTTGTGAGCAGTCGCAGAGAGTGCGCGAGTGCAGCGTATCGGTGCGCGACTCAACGTGGCACACGCCGCGCGCAGCTGTGTTTCCGCCGCACTGTTGCAGAGCGACGATTCCACCGGGGCATCCCTCGTCTCTCGGGACCCGGCGACGAGCGAATCGCGCGCCGCCGAGGCCGTGATAAGCTCGGCGCACGGCTTCGCACGGGGCCTCGCTTGCTCGGGCCGCGGGAGAGCTTCGGGGATTGCGCAGGCCTCGAGGAATGCGACGGAGACGAGAGTCGCCAGCCGCCTCTTACTCTCCGGAAGTATCGCGCGCTCGCCACTTGCAGCACCCGCCGGGAATGCAGTGAAACGGCTGCAAAAAGAACGCAAGTCCGCCACGAAGAGGCAACCACAGCGCAGGAACTCAGTAAGAAAAAAAATACATATACGTACAACTGGCGGACAGCGAACTTACGAGAAGAGAGAGAAGCTGTGTGATGGGACAGGTTGGGCCGGAGGACGGTCGTCGCTACCAGAAGCAGGCGCGCACCTTTCACTGGAAGCGAAGGGGAAGGGCTGTGGGGAAGGGCAAGGGTGTAATGCGGCGGAGAAACGTCATTCTGGCTGCAATTAGGGGGCGTCATCGTCCCCTCAGGCGCGTTAGGACACATCACATCAGTGTCTCCTAACCCGTTCACAGTGGGCGCGCCATCCGAAAGTGTATAGCGCATACGCACGCGTCGAAGGAGCCCATATTGTACTAGAAGCGCCGCGGGATGCCGGACCGCATACATGCCTCTTTGTTGAGCACTTGGTGACTCTCCCTCCCTCCCTCTCTATCCTTCGCCCTTAACCCAGTTTTTTCTCTTCTCTTTTTTGCTAACGTCCCCATGTGACAGTGCGCTGTTCCAAGTCCCAAGAGCGAAGTTTGCGCAAGGACTGTTCACGCAAGACAATGGCGAGAATGCGTAGGCATCCGCTCCGTGACGATATACCGAAAGAAAAAAAAGAAATTGAGGCGAGCTCTTTGTGCCTCGCTGCTACTTAAACGTTCCGCAAATGTCAGTTTCAATTAAGACTATAATTCTAATTGCTCTCGCACTTCTGTTTTCTTTATTTTTCATTGTTATATGGTGTGTATATCAACATGTTCGCACACTTTCGTTTTCTTTGTTATCGTTTTGTGTGTATATACTCAATACGCTACCTTAATCTATGAGTTGCTAAGAAGCTATGTACAGTGTTCGTGTGTTTGTTATGTTTGTGTGTGCTCGGTTTCGGTCGTTCCACCCACGACTAAATAAGAGGAGTACGCTCCATTGGAAAATGATGGGGCACTGCAGGAGTGAAGGATATAGCAGTTGACATCAGCCAATGAGAGTGCGAGCGTGCGAGCGCGCCTGTTTCTGCTCAGGGTGTCCAGAGCCCCTACAGCTCTGGGTCGAGCTCAGTTGTAAAGCTTGAGGACAGTTTCAAAACCATTTTCGAGCATGCCTCGTAGGTCCCGCAACAGCGTTAGATTATTTGAAAACGAAGTATACGCTTAAAGCACACACTTAAACAGCAATACACACCTATACTAGTGGACTGATTGATTGATTGATTGATTGATTGATTGATTGATTGATTGATTGATTGATTGATTGATTGATTGATTGATTGATTGATTGATTGATTGATTGATATTAGGCAGGCAGGAAGTGTATCAGTATCTGTATTTTTGATACAATATGCGAAGTACCCTGTATCTTGTGATACAAGATACACTTATAGCAACACCCCCGAAGTCACACAGCGCCACTTATACAAGCAATTGACAGCAGTTGCTTGTATAAGCAACTGCTTTCAATTGCTTGTATAAGTGGCTAACATGTTAAGCTTTATGTTAACCTTTATGCTAAATAATTTTTTAAAATAATGTTCACAATTTCCAAAATTGGGTGCTTTGTGGCGCTATAGTATTAACAATTAATAAAATTTTACTATCTAACTTTTTAAATGATAGCCGCTAAGAGATATTTCAACCATAGAACTGAAGTCCAGCCAGTGCTGATAACATGCCCCCTTGCTGGAAACTTTATGGTTATTTTCGAGAAATACGTTCTGAACACGTGGCGTGAAATGCATCGCTGTTCCAGCTAACAGTTCAATCAATCAATCAATCAATCAATCAATCAATCAATCAATCAATCAATCAATCAATCAATCAATCAATCAATCAATCAATCAATCAATCTTTATTTTCATTCTGTCAATGATACAGAAAGTTCGATACAGTTCGACATTCATTTCGCACATTGCAGAAACATATCGTATGGGACAGGAATGCGTATCGCTTCAGATTTTGAGTATTTTGATTGCACCTTACGAGCGCTGACTCAGTCACCGATAAGTACCCGCGACGTTCGGTAATGGAATTCAAATCTGCAAAAGCGGGCGATGAACAAGAGATAAACGTTTTGTTGTACTTTGCCAGCCGCGGCCACGGGATCACCGCTGTATCCCCCATCGGCCTTCGAGCGGGCACTCCGTTTCAACTCGGTCGATCGACTTAAAAGACGCTATTTCTCAGATTATTCTACGGCGGTTGGGTGAAATTCGGTCAGCAGTTGATCACTAGGAACGATTTGCATAACACGAGGCAGAACAACGTGGCTCCGATGGCAATTAGCGAGCACCGTAAGAAAGTGGGAACACGGAGCCTATACCTGCACTCGGTCGCTCCACCTGCTGGATTGGGCTCTTTAGAACGCGACCAACCGCGGCGCCCTCCGCTTATTTAGCATGAAATCGTGGATTTGGCACGGAAGATCCCAACATTTAATTTTGATTTATTTCAAACGCTACGTTTATTTACCTTTCCCGAGCTACAGTATATTTGAAGACTCGTACGTTATTTGACAGACTAACTACCTCCTTATTTACCTCTGTATCGGAACTTTGACAATATCACAAAACATGTTGAATAGTTTCTGCACTATTTTTGGACTCTTCAAACAAATATAGTCGTCATCTGCAGATTTTTTCCCTCTAACGCAGCATTCAGAGAATCAGGTATAGCATTATAAGGTTTTCAGCAGCATAGTGCTCAGCGCATTGAATTATCGTGACTTGTCTCTTTTTTTTTATTTCGTACTTTGCTGTTCAATATGCTTCTGTAACAGGTTTCCTCTCCATCCCCCCTGTATCCACTATGTTGTTTTCCACCTCGGTTTAACAGCCTTTCTTCTGCCCCATACGTCAGCGAACGTAATGTTTACTTGCGTATACAGTGAGCGACGTTCTTCAAAGGTTGCCAACATTTTCCCCATGGTTTTTCCCCATGCACGCTCTCGTGAGAATGCGAAACGCGACACTGTCTGTTGTCAGACACGGGCGATTGCGGTGATCGCCGTTTACAAGCACATATCATGTTTAAGTTTCTACCGAAGAGTTCAGCGCGGTGTTTGGATCGCACCGCTGGTACGATCTGTTGGGAACTCGGCGCTGACGCCCGTGGTTGTACCTGGGTCGCAAGCCCCAAGGGTAGCGTTGGCCTGGCGGCCTGGGGTACAACTGGAAGCATCCGAAGGTCCCGGCAAAGCATGAGTCGACTGGTAACAACAAAACAACTTGTTTATTTTAACATCGCAAAGAGTTGGCGGTCAGGTTGACCGAAGTAGAGAGACGGGAGAGCACTTTACTCAACAGAAGAAATCGGAGCCCTCCTTTTGGCGTCCGGGGGCAGCTGTTTTTATACTCTCGCAGTTGAGGGCAAGAAGGAACCCCTCAAAAGACGAGCACGTGAATGTACAATGGGCTAATGGTGACGCACACTGTCGTAGCGATGCCGTAGCACCATGTTGAGCACGATCTCGTAGCACCCTGTCGTAGCGCTGCCGTAGCACCATGTCGAGCACGATCTCGTAGCACCCTATTGTAGCGCTGCCGTAGCACCATGTCGAGCACGATCTCGTAGCACCCTGTTGTAGCGCTGCCGGTCGGGCACAATGACTGTAATGAGAGGATGATCCCTGCTTTCGCATCGCCTGGTTCTGGCACAATGACTGGAATGCGAGGGTGATCCTTTGCGGTCGCATCGCCGCAGTCGCGCCTGGAAACACCTGCCGATGAGCGTTGCGGCGACGACGATCTGGCCAAAATGTCTGCCGCCCCGCCGCAGTCGCGCCGGCAAAACCACGTGTCGCAGGCGAAACGCAACAGACCGCCCCGCCGGGGGAAGGAGATACCGATGGACAGGGGACTGCATCCGCTGTCCGGAGGGATGTCGCTCGATGATGCTCATAACCGAAGTCGGGCGTCCCTCGACGTTTCTTGAGCGCAGCGCACAGAGAAGGCCTCGTTCTCTCGTTCAGGTTCGCACGGGACACTGCAAAGTGACTTCGGGAGAGTTCACATTTTTGTGCTCGTTCCCGGCAAGCGTTAGAACTACGCTGAAACTCAACCGCTCAGTCAGCAAGCACGGCACAACCCTCACTAAGCCCTGCCAGGCTCTTTCCCCTTTTTATACCACTGCCTAGTTCCTTACAGTAGTCTAGCATCACTCAGAACGCGTCCACAAATTGAAAAATTGCACAAGAAAGCATATCATCACTTTGAAACACTAAACAAAAGCAATATGTTAAAAAAAATCCTGCCTCAGGAAGAAAAACATCAGTAACAAACAATTTTGAGGCTGATTCCTACGTTAGGGGCTTCGACTTAAGCCATCGGCGTTACCGTTGAGACTCCCCTTTTTGTAACGCACCTCAAAGGAATATTGTTGTAAAGCGAGGCTCCAGCGCAGGAGGCGGCCATTTTTGGGAGAGATGGTCTGCAGCCATTGGAGAGGGCAGTGATCCGTCTCAATGATAAACCTCGAGCCGGCTAGATAGCATGACAATTTCTGAACGGCCCACACGAGACACGCACACTCTTTCTCGGTGGCGCTATACGCCTGCTCACGACTGGACAGCTTACGACTAGCATACAGGACGGGGTGTTCTACCTCTCCCTTTTCCCGTTGGCACAGTACAACGCCCATGCCTCGCTCACTAGCATCGCACTGAACAATGAACCCTTTTGTATAGTCTGGCGATCGTAGCACAGGCTGGTTTGTTAGGGCACTCTTTAGGGCGCTAAAAGCTCTTTCCTTTGTCTCGTCCCAGACGACTGTTTGAGGCTCTGTCTTTCTTAGAGCATCCGTCAGGGGAGCCGCGATATCAGAGTACCTAGGGATGTACCTCTGATAGTAGCCGGCGACACCCAAGAACGACCGAATATCGGTCTTGGTGCGCGGTTGCGGAAAGTCTCGCACAGCGGCCACTTTTATTTCAGAGGGGCGGCGACGACCCTGACCAATCACGTGACCGAGGTAGACAACCTCGGCCTGTGCTAACTGGCACTTAGGAGCCTTTACTGTCAAGCCTGCTTCGCGCAGGCGGGTTAGCACTGCCCGCAAGTGTGTCATATGCTCAGACCAGGATGCGGAGAATATCGCTACGTCGTCTAGATACGGTAAAGCGAATTCTTGCTGTCCCCGCAACACTTTATCCATGAGACTTGAAAAACAGTATGGCGCGTTCTTCAAACCAAAACTCAACACTTTAGGACGGAATGTTCCCATTGGTGAAATGAACGCCGCATACCTACTAGCCTCTTCTGTAAGTGGAACCTGCCAATAACCCCTGACAAGATCTAGGGTGGAAATAAACTGAGCGCTACTAACTTTCTCAAGGCGCTCCTCGATGTTAGGGATCGGATAAATTTGATCCTTAGTGATGGAATTAAGCCTGCGGTAGTCGACGCAAGGACGAGGTTCCTTGCCCGGTACCTCAACTAAAATCAAAGGGGAGGTATAATCACTCTCACCTGCCTCAATAACACCGAGCTGTAGCATTTTCTTTACCTCAGCCTCCATAATATCGCTCTGGCGGGGTGACACCCGATACGCCTTGGATCGTACTGGCTCTGGGGAGGTAAGTTCTATATCATGAGTAAGTACAGAAGTCCTACCAGGCCTCTCAGAGAACAGACCTTGAAACTCTTGTAATAGCTGGTGTAGTTCGGTTTTCTGCTCGGGCGACAGCGGTGCTTTACTGATAAGGTCACTAATGACTTGACCGGTGTCTTCCCTGTTCGTCACTGAGCCTAGTCCCGGAAGCTCGACCGGAAGCTCTTCAGGAACGTTTACCATCATGCACACCAC